>NW_027264663.1:0-7610 GCF_036320965.1 Panulirus ornatus
CATCTCCTGTTTCAGGAGTTAGTGCTACACCTTCCCATGCTCTTGTCATCTCACTAACACCTGACTTTACTCCCAAGACATTCCCAAACCACTCTCCCCTTTAACCCTTTATTTCGTTCACGCAGAGCCAAAACATCCAGGTTCCTTTCCTCAAACATCCTACCTATCTCCCTTTTTTCACATCTTGGTTTTTTACATCCACACACATTTAGACACCCCAGTCTGAGCCCCCGAGGAGGATGAGCTCTCCTCCGCATGGACTCCTTCTTCTGTTTCCCAATATAGATTATTAGATAGTAGTGATATTTTTTATATGTATATTGTGAGTATATCTATTAAGGCTGTATTTGTTGTATTTCACTGTATTATATGTTTAATTACAGTTGCATTGTAGTGAATATTAATGTATTAGTTGATATGATTATAAGTAGTAATGTTTAGATATGTGACTTATTTTGTATATAGCATAAGTGAAACTTTCATATTAAAGGTATATTGTTAAATTGCTCTATATAGTGAAAATACGTGCATTTTTGTATACTATTGTAGATGATTTTATTATTTGCTTGTGTGTATTAATTGAATAATATAATATGATGTTCATTGGTTTAATCTATATCATGTGTATTACTGCTTTCAAATGTGTTATGTTTTTTGCAAGGTATATTGCTGTTCTATTCTGAATGTTACAAATTGTAAAAATTTAATAATGAATAATTATTTTTAAGAGTCATTATGTACACGTTGTGTTTGGATATATAAACTTAGATGTCATTGCATGTTAATTTATAAAAAAGGGGTGACCATGTTGTTGACTGGTTGGTGAAGGATATTCAATGTATGATTGGTATATCATGGTGCAGTGCCTAGGATTGTCGGAATGCTCTCTTACCTCTAGGTTATTCGGCGCAGGGTGTCGGAAGGCAACAGTGGCGTGGATGTGGCTCCGTCACCATTCCGCTCCATGCCTTCACCAGGTTATACGGGCGAAGGGTGTCGAGGCAAAAGTGACATGGGATGTGCGCCTCCGTCACCTTCCGCTCCTTACTCTCAGGTTAGCGCGCGCAGAGTGCCAGAAGGCAAAGGTGGCCTCGGATGCCGCTCCCGTCACCTCCGCTCCTTACCTCTCAGGTTAGCGGCAAGGGTCCGGAGGGCAAAAGTGGCGTGATGCGGCCTCCGTCACCTTCCGTTCCTTAACTCTCAGGTTAGCGGGCGAAGTGTGTCGGAGGGCAAAAGTGCTTGGGATGCGCTGTACTCCGTCACCTTCCGCTCCTTACCTCTCAGGTTAGCGGGCGAAGGGTGTCGGATGGGCAAAAATTGGCTGGGATGCGGCTTCCGTCCACCTTCCGCACCTAACCCTTCAGGTTATCGGCGAAGGGTGGTTCGGAGGCAAAGTGCTTGGATGCGGCTCCGTCACCTCCGCTCCTTACCTCTCAGGTTAGGCGGCGAGAGGGTGTCGGAGGGCAAAAGTGGCGTGGGATGCGGCTTCCGTCACCTTCCGCTCCTTACCTCATCAGGTTAGGCGCGAAGGGTGGTCGGAGGTAAAAGTGGGCCTCGTAGGCTAAGGTTAGGTTAGGTTAGGTTAGGTTTGGTTGGGTGGGTTAGTTAGGTTAGGTTTTGGTTTAGGTTAGGTTAGGTTAGGTTTAGGTTTAGGTTTGTTGGGTGGGTTTAGGTAGGTTGTGTTAGGTTGGTTAGGTTAGGTGTTAGGTTGGGTTAGTTACGTTAGGTTAGGTTAGGTTAGGTAGGCTAGGCTAGGATATGGCTTGGTTAGGGTAGGTTAGGTTAGGATCAGGTCCAGGTCAGGTTAGGTCACTTTTCCCATTTCTATGCCCAACTTAGATTAAAACAAGACCATTATTAGCAGAAAACCTAACCACTGTTAGCAACTCCAGAGATCGTTCCTGCTATGGACGCGAAGGGTGGTGAAGACATCCCTTCCATGTAGTTTGCACGCCAACTTTCCTGTACATTCTGATGTAAAACAAACACCATCTAGTAGAACTCCCCGGGTTATGCTGTCTAATCTACGAGTGGCCATTTACCTGCCAAAGTGGAAATGCTTCACCAAAAGCAACCACGTACTATTGATTATATTCCTTTACCCCAATATGTCAGAACCACTAAACTCCATTCCTCTACTATTACTATTATTTCCACAGAACAACCACGAATCTAACAGATATGCCAGCTACTTTGTCTAAAATTATGAAGGCCAACACGACATTTTTGAGTTCCAATTATGTAATACAATCATTAGCATACGCCTGGTTTTCTCACATACATTGACTTAAAGGAAGGAATACACGAGTTAGCCAACTGTGCACGTGATCCATTCGATAACCAGGAAACCAAATATAGACATCCAAATGTTATATAACACAACAAGTTTTAGAACCCGTATAAAGCAGTATAGCCATATAAAGGACACAGTTTCATACTGGATTGCAATGGAAAAGTAGCTACTTGAATCCACATTTAAAAAGTGATATCCCCTCAAATTCTCAAAAAAATTTCCATTTGTTTAATAATCTTTTTACATATACTTTCCCACGAATACCCACAAACTTATACCTCTGTAATTTGAACACTCCACCTTTATCATCCCCTTTGCCTGTGTACAACAGCGCAATGCATGCATTCTCCGAGCCAATCCTCAGGAAACTGCACCATGAACCAAGCATACATTGAAAATCCTCACCAACCAGATCAAGAAACATGTCACCACCCCCTTTTGTAATAAATCTACTAGCATAACCATCCCATTCCTCCCCCACTCCCCTTACTTCCATTTGTTTTCTCACCTTTTTCCATTCAGTACACAGTCCTCACACTGGTACTATATCCTCACACAAGTCGCCCTCCCAAGCCCCCTTATTCTCACCACCACCCTCTCACCCCAACAATCACTCTCTTTTCTGAAAACGCATACAAATCTTCACTTAACCTCCCAAGATTAATGATCATACAAAAATCCCTCCAGTTGCACCTCTCAGCACATTAACATCCAAAAGTCTCTCTTTCGCACGCCGTCAATAACACGTATCCAATAACGCTCTCTGGCCAACTCTCCTACTAACACTACTATAAACTTATCTATATCCTCGCTTTAAACCAGGTATTCCCAAATCACCAATCCATTTTCACACATAAATCTACAAGCCTTCACCATTTCCAGTTTACAACACTGAACACCCCATGTATACAAATATTCCCTTCAACTGCCACATTACTCACCTTTGCATTCAAATCACCCATCATTTTAACACTATAACCCGGTCTCGTGCATCAAAACCACTAACACCCTCAATTCATCGCTCCCAAAACACTTGCCTCTCATGATCTTTCTTCTCATGCCCAGGTGCATAAGCACCAATAATCAACCCATCTCCTCTCCATCAACTTTCCGTTTTAATCCCATATTAATCGAGAATTTACTTTCTTACATTCTAATCTCAAACTCTACAAAACTCCTTTTCCAGGATAGTGCTACTCCTTCCCTTGCCTCTTGTCATCTCACTAACACCTGACTTTATCCCAAGACATTCCCAACCACTCTTCCCCTTTACCCTTGAGTTTCGTTTCACTCAGAGCCAAAACATCCAGGTTCCTTTCCTCAAACATACTACCTATCTTCTCCTTTTTTCACATCTTGGTTATACATCCCACACATTTAACACCCCAGTCTGAGAGCCCCCCCCCCTTTTCCCCGATAGGATGAGCACTCCCCGCATGACTCCTACTTCTGTTTTCACCATATATAAATATTGATAGGTTTGTTATTTTTATATGTATATTGAGTGTATATTCTATTGTTTGTATTTGTTGTATTTCAGCTGTATTATTTGTTTAATTACAGTTACTTTGTAGTGAATATTAATGTAATTAGTTTGATATGATATAAGATATTATGTTAGATGTGTCTTACTTGTATATTAGCATAAGTGTAACTTTCATATTATAAGGTATAAATTGGTAATTGCTATATATAGTGCAATACTTGCATTTATTGTATACTATTGTAGATGAATTTTATATTTGATTGTGTGTATTTAATTGGAATAATATTAATATGATGTTTATTGGTGTTATATTATCATGTGTATACTGTTTTCAAATGTGTTATGTTTTTTGCAAGGTTTTATTGTTGCGTTATATTTTGAATGTTACAAATTGTAAAATTTATAATGATTACTATATTTTTAAGAGCTGCTGTACATTTTTGTTCTGTATATATATATACTTAGATGGCATTGCAGTTGAATTTATTAAAAAAGGGGTGTGACCATGTTGTTGACGGGTTGGTGAGGATTTCAATGTATGATTGGTTCATGGTGCAGTGCTGATGGATTGGCGGATACCCGCTTACCTCTGAGGTTAGCGGGCGCGGGTGTCGGAAGGCAAAAGTGGCGTGGGATGTGGGCTCCGTCAACTTCCGCTCCTTTCCTCTCAGGTTAAGGGGCCGAAGGGGTCGGAGGGCAAAAGTCGACATGGGATGTGCGCTCCGTCACCTTCCGCTCCTTACGTCTCAGGTTATCGCGCGCAGGTGCCAGAAGCCCCAAGGTGGCCTCGGAGCGCTCCGTCACTTCTGCTCCTTACCTCTCAGCGGTTAGCGGGCGAAGGGTGCCGGAGGGCAAAAGTGGCGTGGGATGCGGCTTCGTCACCTTCCGTTCCTCACTCTCAGGTTAGTCGGGCGAAGGGTGTCGGAGGGCAACAAAAGTGGCTTGGGATGCGGCTCCGTCACCTTCCGCTCCTTCCCTCTCAGGTTAGCGGGCGAAGGGTGTCGGGGGCAAAAGTGGTCGTGGGGCTTGCGGCTCCGTCACCTTCCGCTCCTTACCTCTCAGGTTAGGGGCGAAGGGTTGTCGGTAGGGTAAAAGTGGCGTCTTTAGGCTTGGTTAGGTTAGGTTAGGTTAGGTTTGGTGGGTTGGGTTAGGTTAGGTTAGGTTTGGTTAGGGTTAGGTTAGGTTAGGTTAGGTTAGGTTGGGTTAGGTTAGGTTAGGTTATGTTAGGCTAGGCTAGGAATAGGCAGGTTAGGTTGTAGGGTTTAGGTTAGGTCAGGTCAGGTCAGGTTAGGTCACTTTTCCCATTCTATGCCCAACTAGATTAAAACAAGGACCTTTATGTTAGCAGAAAAAACCTACCACTTAGTTAGCACTCCAGAGATCGTTCCTGCTATGGGGATGCGAAGGGTGGTTGAAGACATCCACTCCCATGTAGTTTGCACGCCCAATTTCCTGTACATTCTGATGTACACCCTTGAGTAGGAAGCCCGGGTTTGCTGTCTAGAGATGGCCATTGACCTGCAAAAAAAAAAAAAAAAACAAAAAAAAAAAAAAGAAAAAAGTGAAATTGCTTCACCAATAAAGCAACCACGTACATGATATATTCCTTTACCCCAATATGTCCGAACATAAACTCCTATTTTCCTCTACTATTACTAATTATTAAACCACTGACTCCACTAATTACAGATATGCTGCTACTTTGTCTAAAATTGTGAAGGCAACACGAAAGTTTTTGGTTCCCAAATTATGTCATTAAAATCATGAGCATACAGCCTGGTTTTCTCACATACATTGACTTAAAGTGCAGGAATACTCGAGTTAGCCAACTGTGCACGTGATCATTCGATAAACAGGAAATCCAAATATAGACATCTATGTATAATTAAAACACAAACATGTTTAGTAGCCAGTATATATGCAGTATTAGCCATATAAAGGACACCAGTTTTCATATGGTTTGCAATGGCAAGATAGTATGACTACTTGAATCCACTTTAAAAAAGTGATAATCCCCTCAAATTCTCAAAAAATCTTCCATTTGTTTAATAATCTTTTTATCATTATACTTTCCCACGCGAACTACTTCAAAAACAAACTTATACCTCTGTAATTTGACACTCACCTTTATCATCCCTTTGCCTGTGTACAACAGCGCTATGCATGCATTCCGCCCATCATCAGGAAACTGCACCATGAACAAGCATACATTGAATATCCTCACCAACCAGTCAAGAACATGGTTCACCCGTTTTTAATAAATTCCACTCGCAATGCCATTCCATTCCTCCCCCACTCCCACTTACTTCAATTAGTTCTCACCTTTTTCCATTTCAGTACGCAGTCTCACTGGTACTTCAGCACCACAAGTCTCCTTCCCAGCTCCTTACTTCTCAACACCCTCTTCACCCCCAACATTCACTCTTCTTTTCGAAAACCCATACAATCTTCACTTTAACCTCCAACATAGTAATGATCAGACATCCTACAGTTGCTCCTCTCAGCACATTAACATCCAATAGTCTCTCTTTCGCACGCCTGTCAATTAACAACGTAGTCCAATAATCGCTTCTCTGGCATTTCTCCTACTTACATACGTTATACATATCTATATTCAGCTGTTTAACAGTCTTCCAAACACCAGTCTTTTTCAGCACAATAAATCTCAAGCTCCTTCACCATTTCCATTTACAAACACTGTAAACCCCATGTATACCAATTATTCCCTCAAACTGCTCCACAGTACTACCTTTCCATTCAAAATCACCTTCACTATAAATAACCCGGTCTGTGCAATCAAAACACTAACACACTCATTCAGCTGCTCCCAAACACTAGCCTCTCATGCATGATTTTCTTCTCATGCCCAGGTGCATATGCACCAATAATCACCCATCTCTCGCCATCAACTATTCAGTTTTACCCATATTAATCGAGAATTTAGTTTCTTACATTCTATTCTCATACTCATACAACTTGTTTCAGCGAGTGTGCTACTCCTTTCCCTTGCCTCTTGTCATCTCACTAACACCTGACTTTACTCCAAGGGCCATTCCAAACCCACTCTTTCCCCCTTTACCCTTGAGTTTCGTTTCACTCAGGCCAAAAAATCCAGGTTCCTTTCCTCTAACATATACCTATCTCTCTTTTTTCACCTCTTGGTTACATCCACACACATTTAGACACCCCAGTCTGAGCCTCCGAGGAGGATGAGCACTCCCCGCATGACTCCTTCTCTGTTTCCCATTATTGATATTGATAGGTGGTTTTATTTTTTTTATAATTTATTGTGTTGTATATTCTATTAGGTGTATTGGTTTGTATTTCAGCTGTATTATTTGTTTTATTTACAGTTGCATTTGAAGTGAATAATTCACAGTGTATTAGTTTGATATGATTATAGTAGTATGTTGTATGTGTCTTACTTGTATATTAGCATAAGTGTAATTTCATATTATAAGGTAATTGTAATTGCTATATATAGTGAAATACTTGAATTTTATTGTATACTATTGTAGCTGATTTTATTATTTTGCTTGTGTGTATTAATTGAATAATATTAATTGATGTTTATTGGTGTTATATTGTCTGTGGTATTATGTTTTCAAATGTGTTATGTTTTTTGCAAGGTTTATTGCTGTTATATTTGATGTTACAAATTGTAAAATTTTATAATGAATAATATAATTTTAAGGAGCTTATGTACATTTGTGTTTGTATAATATATACTTGTGGCATTGCAGTTGGAATTTATTAAAAAAGGGGTGACCATGTTGTTGACTGGTTGGTGCTGATATTCAATGTATGATTCGGTTATGGTGAGTGCCTTGA
>NW_027264664.1:0-14485 GCF_036320965.1 Panulirus ornatus
GACGACGACGACGACGACGGTGACGATGACGACGACGACGACGACGATGACGACGACGACGACGACGACGACGACGACGACGATGACGACGACGATGACGACGACGACGATGACGACGACGACGACGACGACGACGATGACGACGACGACGATGACGACGACGACAACAACGATGACGACGAAGACGACGACGACGACGACGACGACGACGATGACGACGACGAGGCCTCCGAACTATGGATGTGAGTCGGAGGGCGAGGCGGCTTCACACAAGACCATAAGCAGTTCTGGGTGTCTGTATACATCATCCTCCACGCTGGGGTTGTAGAGTCAAAGAGTCAATAGCCACTCATCCAAGAAGCATTATGACCATACATAATGAGGTGCTGCAGGTCTGATGAAGGAGGAAGGTAATTAGTGGCCCATAATCTGCATTTCTTAAAGGCGGGAAAATAAAGGAAGGCGACGCAGATACGCAGAGATGACTGGAACTCGATATTCTGACGTGAGGGACAATTTACGACTCCCTCTCACACGTAGTTCTAGGGGAGGTTGGCGGTGCTGCTGGCGACACTATGGAACAGGATAGGGTGGGTGGAGCGACGTGGTAGGACGGTGGAGCGTCAGGATAGGTGCAGCAGCTGGAGGATAGGCAGTGCTCCTTGGTGGTGGAATGTCAGGAGGAAAGAGAGGCATTAAGAAGGTAAGTGGTGCTATAGTGGCGGGTTTAAGTGGCACTGCAGTGGGTTAGGTGATGGTGGGTAAGGTCAGGATTAAGGTGGCGTAGTGGCACGGGATAACTGGTGATGCCAACTGGCGCAGCGGCTGAGTAACTGGTGCAGCAGCAGATCACGTTGTACAGCGATGGGATAAGTCGTAAAAATAGATGATGCAGCGATTGGGTTGGCGGTGCAGCATCAGCTTAGGTTGTGCAGCTGTAGGACAAGTGCTGCACCAGTAGGATAGGTGATGCAGCTGTAGAGCTTGTGTTGCAGCTGCATGTAGAGGGTGTAGAAGCATGTTTGGTGGTGTAGTGAGACAAGGGGAGGCAAGCAGTGCAGCTGTGGAGTAAGTGTTGAGACAGCAGAGATGATGCAGCGTCAGGGGTTTAGTTGCAGCTGAAGGAAAGATGGCGTCTCCAGCTGGTTGACGTCTTTCTGCAGCAGCTGTGCCGACTCAGCGGTAGACCAGATAGTAGAAAAGAAAAAGGAAAAAAAACAGCAGGGTAGGTTGGAGTGAGTATTTTAAAGGACGGCTGAATAAGTTAGATGATTAGGGAGATGGATGTGTATATGGCTAGGACGAGGTGGATGTGAATGAGTCTGGAACGAGGTGGATGTGACGTGTTTGGGACGAGGTGGATGTGATGTGTCTGGGACGAGGTGGATGCGATGTGTTTGGGACGAGGTGGATGCGATGTGTTTGGGACGAGATGGATGTGCTGTGTTTGGGACGAGGTGGATGTGAATGTGTTTGGGACGAGGTACATGTGATGTGTTTGGGACCAGGTAGATGTGGTGTGTTTGGGACGAGGTGGATACAGAACGAGTAAGTCATAGAGAATGGGATAGTAAAAGAAAACGAGGTGGTGGAAGCAGGTTGTTAGTGTTTTTAATACTCCTTAAGGCTGTTCCACATGTGTTAACACTGTTCATTTTTGCTTCCAGGTGAGGTGTCTGAGGCCTGGCGACCTGCATGTGTGAAGGTAAGGACAAAAATGAGTATTGGTATTGTAGATGTATAATGTTGTTGGTTGTACTTGGTAAAGAGTTTGCCAAGGTAGTCATTGCAAGGATGTGTCATACGCGGGGTAGTTGACTGATGAGGATCGATGTGGGTTCAGGAGAGATAGAGATCTGGCCACCAGTTTCTTGCTTTGACGAATAAATACTTCGAGAAAGAACGTGACTTTTGTATGGCGTTTATGGATCCGGAGCATCTGTATGGTAGGGTCGACAGAGATGCTGCTACGGATATAGGACGGAAATGATATTAAATTCAGTGATTCGTTTATTTCACATTAGGTCTACATCAGGGATGTGTGATGTCTTGGCTATTTGATCTGAGGATCTTGGACGAAAGAGTAAATGTAAAGTGTGTTGGAACTGAGGGAGTGGAGAGGAATATGTGGATGATATGACTCTGGTGGCAGACATCAGAGAGGAACTTAAGAGGGTGGGGACAGACTGTGGCAGATTGTACAAATGCTGGAAGATGACGTCAACAACAGTGAGGTAATAAAGTGCAGTAAGGAGGTTGGACAGGACGGTCTGAGTGTGAGTTTGAGAGAAAGTGGAGGAAGTGGTGTGGTTGTGGGGGTAGACATGGTGTCAGACGGAGTCGTAGGAGTTAAAGTAAGTCTTATGGAGGAAGACTGGGTTAAGACGCTCAGGTGCAGCGCATTAAGGGATGTTTGGAATGAGAAGTCGGCGTTCGTAGGAGTAAAGATGTGTACTACGTTTAAGGGAACGGTACTGCCAGCAATATTGTATGGCTATGAAACTTGGGCCTTGCATGGGATAGAATAAATGGGCTATGCTGGGGATGAACGAGAAACCCTAATGACAATATGTTATGTAAAGGCCTGTTGATCAGATGAGGAATGACGTGAGGAATGGTGTGTGGTATAGTGGGGGGAGTGTGACACATAGGGCCGCCCAGGGTGTGCTGAAGTGGTTTGTGCATAATGAGGGAAGACAGGTTGACCAAGAGGATCGATATGTCGGAAGGGGAAAGTAGGAGGAGCAAGAAGTACCTGCCCTACGAGTAGTACCTTCGACGGGGTTCTGCCATGACGGGAAGGCTAGAGCGCACCGTTCATCGCCGTCTGTTGGTTTATATTAATCTTATTTACAACCAACCCAGGACCATTTTCTGTGAAAGACGCCTGGTGTTACCCAGGACCTTTCTAAAAGCTCCTGCAGACCAGGACTGCGCACCGTCCAGTACCAGGGAGATGTTGACTCCGCTAGAGTGAGAAGTTCTTTGACGAGGCTGTACTCCCAGTGATACAGCCTCGCCAAAGGTGACTTTTCACTCGTGGTGTAACCTCGAGCAAGCGAAGTCCGCTAACACCTTTTTGTAGGTGTTAGATAGAGAGAACAACAGAGATATGGTATATGTGGGCGACGTGCTGGTATATAAAGCCGTCATAGTAAAGCACTGGAGAAGTTTGTGTGGGCCTGGTTGTGGATGGTCGGCTCTGGCTCTGGTATATCGTATGTGAACGATACATCATTGCTATAAGTAGCCTCCGTGCACGTCACTGGGTGTGTATACCATCCCCCCACACACAATGATCAGACCATGTCTAGTGTTGCTTCCTCCTTCTTGACCACTGACTGTCTTAAGCCTGGTGAGGGTAAAGAATCCAGATCTCAACCACTGTGGTTGGCGCCAGTGAAGGAGCCTTAGATCCTTTATAGTTCCAGTGGCTCCGACAGTTATACATAGGAGGATCTCGCCCCTAAGAATCGTGTTGTTGGATCAGACCTCATGTTACTCATGACTGAACACTCTTTTAAAAGCATCCATAAGAGAATTAAACTTGGGATGGAACCTACTGCCTCTATTGTGTCTCACAGCCAGTGGTAAACCTGCAGGATCATACAAGAGGTCATCATCTTAAGAGACGCTTGGGAGAAGTATGTGTTTAGACACATTTGTCTGGATGTCGTCTTAAGTCGGCTCAGTGGGATTAATGCTGTCGGAAACTTATCTTGACTTACGACCCAAGTTTGTGACTCTTGAAATCGAAGCTAAATCTATGATTGGTTGGATATCAAGGAGAAGTGGCGGGTCTTACTGAACACAACACAATGGAAAGATACATGACGATAATAGATGGTAGAATATTGTTCTCTCGTGAAGTTATAATTGTCGTGGTTATGGAATTCTGAAGCCGCTCGGGTTTGATGATTTTATACTGGAGGCTGTCTGAAGATCCAGTAGCTATCTGGAGTCCCATTCTGAGGGTCTTATAGCACCCAAGATAACGTACTTTGATTGATCGCCTTATTACACGTCTGTCTCCCTTACTGGTGTGCGGGTGCGTACTGGCTGCATATCTGCCAAGTGCTGAACGTTCTCCATCCATCTTAGATATAGGAAGCTTCAAAGTTAAGCTGAAGAGTAGGGAAGCGGTTAGGACCCCATGACATTAGCGAGGAGCTGTTAAAACCTAAGGCTGGTACCATAATCCTGGGGATTTGTCTACCCTTCATCGCACAGACGGACCACTCCATCGGATTGGAGAACAGGGGTTCGGCTTGATCATCTTTGGAAAGGGATCAGAGACTAACTGAAGGAGTTCATCTTGTATTCTAACACTCCACGACTCGTATGTACAAAGGAAGATCCTTGTTTCATCCTGTCGTATCCATTTATTCAAGACCATCTGTCTTACCCCTTATATTAAGACCACCTCTCTTACTCCTTTTATTAAGACCTTCTGTCTTAAAGACAACCCCCTTTTATTAAGACCATCTGTCTTAAAGACAACCCCCTTTTATTAAGACCACCTGTCTTACCCCTTTTATCAAGACCACCTGTCGTCCCCACTTTTTATCAAGACCACCGGTCTAAAAAGAACGTTCAGGTGATGTATTCCCTTCCTCGCTGGGCGCCTCGCTGAGCACCAGTCACTCTGGGCATTTAAATTAGTTTCTAGAAAGTTAATGTTTTTTCCATTAATTTTTTGTCTCCCAAGTTTGTACTAACGGCTCGGAAGTAAGTGAGATGAATGCTGATTTGTGAAGTCTTTTTTTTTAATCATTATCATCACCAGAGACGGGAACAGAGTCTGGCGACTTATCCTATCATTTGGCTGACGAAGACGAGAAAGTCCTGTGGCGCGGGGCGACGACCCACAGTGTCACACAACCTACTAATGTGGTGTGGTGGGAGGCAGCAAAGTTATCTATACTCAAATAAAGAAGTGTTGGCTGCCAGACGTTCCCCCCCGCCCCGCACTGTACGATAAGTTTGAACCTGTTGGAAGGAGAGGCAACATTATGTTTCAGTCTACACTAATTGTATAACTGGATAGTGAATGGTGAGAAAAACTGTGTATATTACGCAAACTCTTACTCAGAAAAGTAATAAGGAAAATGTTTGTGGAGTATTCGGGTAAATTTGATTGTGCCACGTGTCTCAGTGTTGTACCAAGAAATAGAAAGGAATGCAGAGAACAACAGACCACTGGGTTCCTTCGTGACTGTTTATGATCGTGGAAGATGCCAGAAACCTTCAGATTAGTGTGGTGATAGTTGGAAGACATACAGGTAATAAAGGCTCGGTTTAAACCAGGCGGGAGAGGAGGGAGGTATGTATGTGTTCTGAGCATTATACTCGTACCGTTGATGTAGTCTCGAGGTGACTTCTTTGGCTCGGGTATCAAGTGTATACCGACTACGAAGGCCTACACGGGGCGTCCTCCAGCAGCCTCCAAGCACAAAGTCCCAATGAATAAGTGTTGGTTGGTGGAGAGGCGTCCAGTCGGCTGCCCAGCCAGAGCCTACGAGAGCGTCGTCGTCGCCCTTACCAAGTGGAGAGAGACGGTGGCCATCACTACTGCGCCATTGTCGTCAGTCCCATGCCATCCAGCCCAGAGCTGTGAGTTGGTACAAAAGTTAAATTCTTAAAGTTTAGCTTCGTCTGCTGGAAACCCTCCCAACCCCAAGTCCTTCTCACGTACGAGTGATTGATATGACTAATCCTGGAAGCCCGTGGCAACAGACGCCACTGTCTACCTTCAGGAGAAAGCTGCTGTCTTTGGGTCTACTCCTGTAGGAGGTGACGACGTTAAGGTATGCGGAGCGACCTGCTTCTTCAGCGTGATCGCAGCGCACCTTTACGTGCAACGGAATAAGTTGAATATAAAAAGCGACGAGATGACTGGAGAGATGATGGGCGTTAGGACAAGAGAAAGACGTGACACAGAAGAAAAAGGAAAAGACGGGATAGAGAGTGACAGGAGGCAGAAAGAAGAGCAGGATGATGCGAGGGAAAGAGTGGAATGAAGAAGTGTGAGCAACATAGATTCTGTCCACCAACACCTGAAGCCGATTTAAATCGTCTGTAAGGAAGGTGCTTGTCCTCTAGCGAGTCCTGACTTCACCAACGAAGTTCCGTCGGTCTACAAGCACGACTTGTAGTGTGTGTGTGTGTGTGTGTGTGTGTGTGTGTGTGTGTGTGTGTTTGTGTTTGAAGGAAAGAGATTCATGCTACTGCGTTTGTGGTGGGAGATGGGAGATCACCGAGAGCTGACTCAAGCCGTTGTCCCTAACATATCTCTAGAGAGGACAGGGAAGGAGAATGAACGAATGAGAGAGAGAGAGAGAGAGAGAGAGAGAGAGAGAGAGAGAGAGAGAGAGAGAGAGAGAGAGAGAGAGAGAGAACACTTTACGACGTAAAGTATGCCAGTGTATTACCCCGTCCAGCCAAAAGTATGGGCTAATTCTGCCCTGGTTCTCCAATACATTATGGCTAGACTGGAATACACTGTCAAGGGTTTACAACATTGGGTTTACTGTATTGATTACTTTGAGCTAGTTGTCTGGAAGCGCACAGAGGGCACTCGACACTGCATTCCTCCACATCCTTCAACTCTGCTCCTTCTTCTCTCACTCGATCTGCATCTCGACTCAACACAACTTCCCCAGTAAACTCAGAACTTGGACGGGATATCTCAGTGTGGTAGACGACATCTGGTTAAGTTTAATGCCTCCAAGACTCAGCTTCTACCCGTTTCTATATTGAAGATTCCTCACAACTTTCCTCTCGCCTTTGACGGTTCTGTAACTCCATCTCTTGACTCAGTTAACATACTTGGTTTTACCGTAACATCCAATCTTTCTTGGAAACACCACATTGCGGAAATAGCTGAGTCTGCCTCTAAGAAAGTTGGAGTCCTGTTTAGATGTCGAAATTTCTTTTCTTCCTAACAATTGCTTCGTTTATCCAAAGGATTGATCCGTCCTTGTATGGAGTACTGCTCTCACATCTGTTGTGGTTCTGGCTCTGCATCCTTACTTGACAGAGTTGAGTCGAAAGCGGTCCGACTTATGACTCTCCCAGGTTATCTTCAAAACCATACCTGGTTGCTCTACGCCACAATGTTAGTTCACTTTCCGTCTTCTAAATCAATAAGTATTACTTTGGTTTTTTCTCCCGAGAGCTGGGTGTTTGTGTGCCCCCACCACTAGCTAGACCACGCAATACTCGGCAAGCTGCTGCGTCACATGATTACGATGTGGCCTTTGGCAAGTCAAGGGTGGACCGATTTGATAAAAGTTTCCTTCCCTACACCTCCAAGCTTTGGAACTCTCAGCCCTCGCATTTTGCTCCCAATAACTTTGACCTGGCACGTTTTAAAAGACAGGTTTTTCACTTCCCTAAAACTCATAAACACTTTCCCTTGTCGTTTCTTTTTCCCGTTCATAATCCCCTCTATATTTCAATTAAGGCCCGGCCTTGTTATTGAGTTTTATCCATGACTTGAGCCTTCAACGTGTAATTTTTCCTCATAATCGCTTCCATTCAAAATCCCATCATCTCTTGGGAGAGTGAAATTCTGCCACCATATCCAGCGCCTTCCATCGCTGGCGTACTTATCAGTGGCTCTGTAGTGCGCCAGAGGAGTATACGCTGATATCCCTTCACTACAGGAATATATGATAAAAAGTACAATAATTACAACCAAAAAAGCACATTGAAGATTAAGAATCCAGCAAATTATTTGTAAATATGAGTTATTACAGAATTGTAATTTATCTCAAATATTTGTGCGAAAAATACGTATTGATTCTCGATACTTGTGAATGAATATGAGATTTAAAGAATTGTATTGACAAAGAAAACTCAACCCCGAAATGTTTTTAATTCTCCCGCCTCCCCTCATTTTAATACAGTTGCCATAAGTCATACGTGGGACATCATATTTTCCATTTTTTTTTGTTGATTTTTACAGATGTAGTCGTTCATTCACACACACATTTCATATCAAATAATAAATAGATACATCCAAGCTGTTTCATGCCATCAATAATATCATGGCTATACGTATATGAGACAGAGATTATTCCAAGCAATATACATTTCTATATTATATAAATGCGTGGGCTGTTGGAGGCGTGGCTGTGTGTGTAGCAGTAGTCGTCAGTGTGGGCCGTCCGTCCGTCGTGTTAGTGAACCAACGTCTAAATGTGGATGTGACTGAGTTCCCTACCATCATCATCATCATGATCCGCTCGCTGCCTCTGTGTCATATATACAATGACGTTTATACACTCGAGTCCACTGGGATTTATACAGTCTGGATGGAGGTTTCTTTCCCAGGAGGCTGGCAAGGGCCATATACTTTCTTACACTCATTCCTCATGGAAAGTTATCTGTCCTGTGGAGCTGCATCCACGTGGAGTCCCTCCCAAGCTGTGGTGGTGGATCACGCCGTGATCCACCTCCTGACTGACGCTGGTGGATGAAAGGATCATCCATCTTCTCTTGACGTAAAGTGATATACAGTAGGTCACTGTAGTGGGTTTCTATATCACGCCGCTGTAGTAGGTCACTGTCATGTCACTGAAGCACACGATTATAGTTGGTCACTATGGCAAGTCACTGTCGTAAGTCACTGGAGCTGGTCTCTGTCACAGGCCACTGTAGCAGATAACTGTAGAAGGTCACTGTCGTAGGTCATTGGAGGGCGGTCCTTGTCGCAGATCACTGCTGTAGGTCAGTGCAGCAGGTCACTGTAGTACCTCACTGTAGCAGGTCACTGTAATAAGCCACTGTAGCTGGTCATTGAAGCAAGTACCCATTTCTCTAGACGTGAAATACATAACCCATTACGACAGTGGACGTGGCCACAGCAGTGCCTGGCACTGTGTCACTGCTCTGAGCTCTTGCAGGCGTCATCTTTGTCCCTCCAGGTGAGTTACGGGAGGAAGGCAATTGCTTCCAAGTCATTGATCACGTTTCGAACCCCAGCAAATCCCTCGTTCGAACTGCCAGATCCTGGATGTGTGTGTGTGTGTGTGTGTGTGTGTGTGTGTGTGTGTGTGTGATCCAATGGTTTGTACAGTCTCCTCTGGCTGATGATATGTTGTCCCCGATGCCTTATAGGCTTTATGGAGGCAGCAGCAGCAGCAGCAGCCATAATGACTCGTGGTCAGTTCAGGTGGAGCAGCTCTACCACCCACACAACCATGATAACACATGTGTGTTCTCACACACCACCAAACTCATCCCCCAAGTGACCGAGATTGTGGCAGGTTATCCATGGTGAGTTGGAGGCACATTTCCGCCACACTCACCCGCTCTCCCTGAACTGTGGATACGAACACGTGGGTCCGAACACGTGAATCTGAACATCTAAATCTGAACGCGAGAATCCGAACCACTGAGTCCGAACCTCTGAATCTGAACACGTGAATCTGAAGAACTGATTCTGAACGCGTGAATCAGAACAACTGAATCCGAACCGTCAACTAAAGAGTTTTACATAGGCAACTCGTCAGGGAGATGTGGTGAAATTCACCAGGTTGATTGTGTTTAGGTATTGGTACAATGAGGCTGTTGGTCCATGAGGAGGGTAAATGACCCGTGGCATAACTCACATTATACAGCTTTAATAAAAGGTTACCAGGTACATGTCTTAGAGGTCTGATAATGTGATAAGTAGGTCTGCATCAGGTTCATACTGTGTGAACAGCACATCACATTCTTCGTGTTGCTTGTTGAGCATGAATTGTGTAAGATCTCTTTTTGTTTGAATTTGTTGTATAAACATCCCTAGCCTTAGGTGGCAGCATGTTATAGCTAGAAGTATGAGTCCATTTCGTGATTAATTCATCATTTTGCAGTGGGCTGGGATGAGATACTGTTTCTTTTTCTTTCCAGTTCTGTTAATACCCTTCCAGGTTTAGTTAAGAGGAGTGTGTTGATTTAGTCCACTAACAAAATGTTCCCAGTCATTGTAAGTTCAGCCAGTCGTTCCTTCGCTGCTGCAAGAGATGTTCGAAATAGTTTTAGCATTTTGGTTGTTCGAAGTTGTCTACATCCCTTACCTTATTGCTTAACTATAAATTTGTTTTGTTTCATTTCGGGGTCTTTACAGTGATGTGCTCTCTTTATACTCCCTGAAGTTAGTTCAGTTTGCCTAAAGAAGTTGTATTTAGAAGTCTCAAGATTAGTATTAAAAGTTTTTATATTTGTGTGTTCATAATCTTTGTACCAGTCAGAGATATAATAGATGAACCTATTTTGATGTTCTTGTTTCACTATTAATCTTTTTCTATTCAGTGTGAGACCAGGTAAGTTAACATTAGCTACGTGTATTGTAACCATTATTGGTGAGTGGTCAGACATAAGATCATCATCATCATCAGACGTGTGAGTTGTGTATGACAAGTTCAAGCCTATACACCTGTCAAGGATTCCTCCATAGATGTGTGTTGGTTGATTCTTACTGATGATGTGAACATCATCATATGCATCTTAGGAGTGACATTAGACACATTCTGCCATTAGTGTTAGTGAAGAGGTCACCCAAATTATTGTGTGGAGCGTTAAGGTCTCCAGTCAGGAGAGTAGCTTCAGTATGAAGAATGTTAGGTGAATCTGGAGGAGGTTGGCAGGTGCAGAGGCATTTAGTACATTGAGTGTAGAATTGCCCACGTCTACCTTAATACCCTGGTATTGGAATCCGTCGAGATTTGGGGAAGATATTGGTACATGAAGGAGTGACTGATCTACATACATTAGACAAGTGTTGGTAGATCTAGTATTACCTCATCATGAACCTGGCAGCAAACCCAACTAGTCCTATGAGGTCAAATTCTTTTGAGGGGCAGCGAGACAGTGTGACCTGTCCAGATGAGTCATACCTCAAACAATGGGCAAGTCTACGTTTTCTGTGACTTAAGTATCAGAAAATGGGAGGACGGTGATCATATAATAAATCTACGGAATAGAAAACGCGTCACCGTCGTCATAACTTAGACAAAGATATTTCAATATATTTCATAACTAAAATGTGTCCTGGCCATAACTAAAATGTGTCCTGGTCATAACTAGAATGTGTCCTGGTCACAACTAGAATGTGTCCTGGCCATAACTATAATGTGTCCTGGTCATAACTAGAATGTGTCCTGGTCATTATTTTGATGTGATATATTTGAGTGTGAGAGGAGGAGCCGGCCACGGCTGACGGTATGTGAAGGAAGGGTTCGAGTTCTGGGAGAGGGTCGTGTATACCGAAGACATAAATCAATACGCTTGTGGAGAAGGAATGAGTCGTGGTAATGTATTATATTATCTTGTCTCGAGCCACAATTATGATACAAACTGCACATCATATGTTTGATCTCTCATCAAACACGTTACATTAACAGTTAGGTAGACGGTGAAATAACCTCATCCCAATATTGTAAAGGAAATCGGCTTTCAAGTTACGGAAGTCCGGACGTGTCAAATGGATAGTGCTACTGCCAGTGTCCGTTTTCTATCAGCAGGGATGACTGTGGCAATATTTACGTGGGGGCGCCACCCAGCGGCCACCATCACCCTGTAATGTATGTGGAGGTCTGTGCCTAGTGTAGGGGACGCTTGACCAAGTTGAAGGAAAGGTCCAATGTGCAGATATGTCTCCTTATTTAGCCGACATTTCTCCTCTCCCTGCGTAAGAAGGACTTTCCTCACGCCGCTCCTACTCTTCGACCCCAGTGTGTTTGTCCACGATCGCTGCCCACATTCATACGGCCAAGGGTTGTCCAGCAGTGGTTTGCTGGCTAGGAAGAGCTACAGCTGCTGGCCAGGCCAGATAAAAGGGCCAGACGTGACCCGACCGAGGATCAGTGGGCCAGTATGGTGAATACTTGGCCGGGGAGAGGACATCATCAGTCAGGCCGAGTTCGTTATTCGCCCCACACGACAGCGGAATGAGAGCTCTGGCGGGCCGCCAAGCCTGGACTCGTCCACAACCACGTCATGTTGCATACGGTCATCGAGAAAGTGGTCAGCTGAACACGGTACTCAAGAGAGCTAATGTTGATAATGGCAATATGTTGTTCCACATCAACTACTTCATCCTCACATTACATTATCTCATGAATAGATTAATATCGTTAATTAGACTCCAGTCAATCAGAAAAATCACCAATATCTGCATGAAGCACAAGCGTAGTCTGAGCTCAGTATGAAATATTTTAAATGGTTTAGAATTCGCCTCTCACGCAATACCGATAATGAATATACTTTTCATATATTTTAGCTGAGACGGCACGGGCAGCTGAGGCCCTAATCAAGGCCATCTCATTAACGCTATATATATATATATATATATATATATATATATATATATATATATATATATATATATATATTTTTTTTTTTTGTCGCTGTCTTCCGCGTTTGCGAGGTAGCGCAAGGAAACAGACGAAAGAAATGGCCCAACCCACCCCCATACACATGTATATACATACGTCCACACACGCAAATATACATACCTACACAGCTTTCCATGGTTTACCCCAGACGCTTCACATGCCTTGATACAATCCACTGACAGCACGTCAACCCCGGTATACCACATCGCTCCAATTCACTCTATTCCTTGCCCTCCTTTCACCCTCCTGCATGTTCAGGCCCCGATCACACAAAATCTTTTTCACTCCATCTTTCCACCTCCAATTTGGTCTCCCTCTTCTCCTCGTTCCCTCCACCTCCGACACATATATCCTCTTGGTCAATCTTTCCTCACTCATTCTCTCCATGTGCCCAAACCATTTCAAAACACCCTCTTCTGCTCTCTCAACCACGCTTTTTTTATTTCCACACATCTCTCTTACCCTTACGTTACTTACTCGATCAAACCACCTCACACCACACATTGTCCTCAAACATCTCATTTCCAGCACATCCATCCTCCTGCGCACAACTCTATCCATAGCCCACGCCTCGCAACCATACAACATTGTTGGAACCACTATTCCTTCAAACATACCCATTTTTGCTTTCCGAGTTAATGTTCTCGACTTCCACACACTCTTCAAGGCTCCCAGAATTTTCGCCCCCTCCCCCACCCTATGATCCACTTCCGCTTCCATGGTTCCATCCGCTGCCAGATCCACTCCCAGATATCTAAAACACTTCACTTCCTCCAGTTTTTCTCCATTCAAACTCACCTCCCAATTGACTTGACCCTCAACCCTACTGTACCTAATAACCTTGCTCTTATTCACATTTACTCTTAACTTTCTTCTTTCACACACTTTACCAAACTCAGTCACCAGTTTCTGCAGTTTCTCACATGAATCAGCCACCAGCGCTGTATCATCAGCGAACAACAACTGACTCACTTCCCAAGCTCTCTCATCCCCAACAGACTTCATACTTGCCCCTCTTTCCAAAACTCTTGCATTCACCTCCCTAACAACCCCATCCATAAACAAATTAAACAACCATGGAGACATCACACACCCCTGCCGCATACCTACATTCACTGAGAACCAATCACTTTCCTCTCTTCCTACACGTACACATGCCTTACATCCTCGATAAAAACTTTTCACTGCTTCTAACAACTTGCCTCCCACACCATATATTCTTAATACCTTCCACAGAGCATCTCTATCAACTCTATCATATGCCTTCTCCAGATCCATAAATGCTACATACAAATCCATTTGCTTTTCTAAGTATTTCTCACATACATTCTTCAAAGCAAACACCTGATCCACACATCCTCTACCACTTCTGAAACCTAGCCTGAGCCTTGTACCCATTTTATCGACCAACTCTTAGGGGGTAGATGAACAGATCCATTGACTGTGGATCGATTGCCGCAACCAAAATTCGAACCTATGGACTCGATCCAGGGCGGCCCTTGCATGCGTCACGGTCAGGAACGCAAACCCCTGCACCACTTACCTTAAAAACGTAATTAATCAGACCTTTCTGTAGATGTCAGATGGTTGAGAGTGGCCAGTCATGTGGGAACATTGATGCACAACTTTGTATGGTGACGATGGTACTGGGTAGGTATTGTGACGGAGTGTAGGCCACCAGGATTACGTCTAGCTACTGTCTTACCCACTATTATACAGGCTTACATCAATGGCGCTAATATCATAGGTTTGATACAAGTGTTAACCCATATTCCTAAATCATGATCACCCCTTCCATCACCAGTCCAGGCATAATTTGCATAATTAAGTAATAAATGACAAGTGCAACACACAAGTTACTGCCTCCCGCGCCCCTCCTCTTCCAGACCCTCAACACTCCTCACCCACAGGCCCCCGTCAGCCCAACACCCATACCCCCATACACACTGTTACCACACGAAATGAATCTCTGTCTCTTGGTTCGGATTCAGCGGTTCGGATTAAGTAGTTCGGATTCAGTGGCTCGGATTCAGTGGTTCGGATTCAGTAGTTTGGACTCAGTGGTTCGGATACAGCGGTTCGGATTCATTGATTCAGAT
>NW_027264665.1:0-5000 GCF_036320965.1 Panulirus ornatus
TAAAGGGCTCTCTTATAATTGATTTTCTGTTAGATAGAAACATGCTAATGTAATCTGTTCCTTATGATCATAAATGTTTATGTTTTTAAAACGTTTTTATCATGTCTTAAGGATTCTGGCTTACAGACCTTGGTTCTGAACAACCATTATAATGCAACACAATACATATTTACCATAAATAAATCATTTATCACAATAACCATTATGTTTGTACCAGATTCTTTAAGTCCTCAATCACGTTTGTTAATATATAAGAAATTCTTTCTCCACATCTCAATACATAACATATATCTACACGTGTGGAAATATATGTATATGTTTTACAGTTTTTTCCTCATCTTTTCTAATCAACGTACAAGGTATATGTCTAAAGAAAATACTGGATAAAATCCTAAGTTGTGTGTGTGTGTGTGTGTGTGTGTGTGTGTGTGTGAGCACACATAGTAAAGGTTAAGGGACGGGACAACACGAGTGTACAACTCTCTCCCGTAATACATAAATACTAATCACACACACACACACACACACACACACACACACACAGAGCGGCGCCAGGCTGGAGGCGGGGCATCGTGACGTCACAGGCAAGTCCCTCCCCCCGCCAGATCCAAACATGTGTTGTGTCTGGTGATGGCGGTTCAAGATTTCCCACATTTATATTGATCTTTACATTATCATCCACTCCCAAAGTCACCTGGCATTCTTGTGTTTCAACAACAGACGTGATATATGCAACACCAGGCAAACATTGTACCATTATCTGATAGGTTAATTGGTGCACAATCAAGAACCAGTGAATTTCATCGCCGCCATAAGTAAGTAAGGAAGGTGACTTTAATGATGATAAATACGACCTGGTATGGCTGTGTCTACACACTACTTCCATCTGGTCAACCTGGTACATATGATCATTTAAACTGTGACATTTAAACACAATCTTTGAAAATCACTCCCACAAACGCGAACTTAAAATCCATCCATTCAACTCCGTTATTTATTCAGGAATATTTAGTATTCGAGCGTTATCATTTCAGCTGCGTTATTTGATCAGAGACTTTTAAACTACATTATATAAAGACAAACCTTGAAAGTATGTCATTTAAACGAAAATTTGTGCAAAGCGTCATTGAAACTTAAACTTTTGATCCCGTCAATAACTTTAAAATTCTCTCAAACAACTGCGAACTTTTAAACTCCGTCAAATTGCAGCTGTTTTAGGAAATGTCTCATTTAATTGATAAAAATTATAGTCACTTAATTCAAGGATATCCTTTGAAGTCTGTCTTTATATAATGAACCATCAAACTCCGTCTATGGAAATAAACATAAGCTTTAGTTCAGTTACTGGAAAGGAAGTTTGTACATTCTATTGAAGTCCATCACTTAACGCGAACTTTTAAATGCTTCCATTTAGCTGGGCCATTCATTCCCTGGCTACCATTCATAATATGGCCTTTTAAACTCTGTGTCTACGATGTTCTGTTCACCGTTGTCCACAGTATCGAGATAGCACCAGGAACATAAGATAATGCTTCATACCCTCACATACATTCCTTACCTGTCATATGTAATGCAACGAAAACACAGCCCACAGTCCACAACCAGGCCCTACAACCCTGTCCGTGGTTTACCCCATTTGATTCATATGTCCTGCTTCAGTTTACCGATAGCAGGTCGTCCTCTGTAAATCACATCGCCCCAGTTCACTTTATCCTATACACGCCTCTCACGTGACCTTGAGCATATTCAGGCCCTGATCACTCAAAATCTTGTTCACTTCCTCCATCCATCTTCAATATGGTCGCCCTAATCTTGTCCCCTACACTTCTGACACATGTATCCTCCTTTAACCTCCCCTCACTCACTCTCTCCAAATGTCTAAACCATTTCAGTACACCTTCTTCAGCTCTGTCAACCATGCTCTATTTATCATCACACATCTCTCTTACCCTATCATTACTTACTGGATCAACCCGCGTCACACCACATGTTGTCCTCAGACATTTCATTTTCAACACATTCACTCTATCATCAAATCTTCCTCATACTGTCTCTACCTTCACCGCCGACTGACATCACTGTTCAAACTCAGGAATATCTATACCATCTTTATTGTACCTGAGCCGCGCCCCAGCCAGGTCCTCCTGACTAACTAGAGCCACACACACACACACAGGCACCAGCTGGACACAATACAGAACACAACACACACAATCCTCCTGGGTCCATCTCACACCACCTACCAAGATGTGCTCATCTGGCTGACCACGTCCACCCCCTCCCCCCCACCACCAGTTAACCCCCTGCCCCACCCCCGGCACAATGACCTCTCTCTCTCTCTCTCTCTCTCTCTCTCTCTCTCTCTCTCTCTCTCTCTCTCTCTCTCTCTCTCTCTCTCTCTCTCTCTCTCTCCTCATCCCCACGCACCGCCGTTCGTCAGTACACTCGACTTGTACCAATCACAGCTGGAACACAGAGATATAAGACCAGTCCTATACCTGTTATTGTGAACGTCATCAACAATCCAGGAACAAGTACACAAGCTAAGCAAGTAAACTGCTGCTCAGTTTTCCACTTATCGACTTAGTTAAGACAAACAAAATATCACCAGGTGTACCACAGTGGTGTGTGCCCGACTGACTCAGTAACATCATTACTGGAACTCCACCAGAGTTTGTGTTGTCGCTTACCCCTCCGGAGCCACAGTCGACCGACCTCACATAAATAGCAATTGATAGTTTGAGGAAAATAATGATTCCTGCCTTAAAGGTCAATAGTGAGGAATGGTCGGTCTTCAAGATTATTGCTCTGATGTTAACAAACATGGCCAAGTGAATCTTGTCATTTGTAGTAGAAACGTTAATTCTATTATGGAAGTGAGCAATGGAAGGAGTGATGCAGATTGATCAGGTGGAGGAAGTAGGTGAGGTAAGGTGTGGTGATCAGTCACACCATTTACATGTTGGTCACAGGAAGAGTTTAGTAAACACTATCGTCTCTCACAAGAATGAACCAGGTTTGTTCTGGAGAAGATAAGAGGAAGGCAGGGAGGGAGGGAGGCTGCCTAGATGGAAGAGGTCAATTATGGTAAGATTACTGGAATGATTGACATTATTATATCTGATGTAGGAATAATGAGCCTCATAGTTTGCCTGATCTTCGTAACGTTCATCACGATCACTTTATGTAATAACTCACAATGATATATAATCTCCACATCTCACTCCCTCACTCATACTCTAGTTCTTTAATATAACACCAGTGCAAAACATAATGGCTCACTAACCAAAGATATTAGCGCCGTGTGCCTTAATTACTAATTCATCCTCATTCTTAATAAGAATAACAAGAACATTCATCTATCGAGGCTTCTAATGAATCTAATAGTCTATCAATGATGACATTTATATTCATCTTCCTTCAACCTTCTGAAATGTTAATCTTCTTTCATGTGTAACCTCAGAATCAGTTCAGGTTTTGCTACACTAAAACCATAAATTCATGAACTTGGTATTTTCAACTACTTTTCCATTCCAACTGAGTGGAGCAAGACAACCCTTTTTCTGCTGAAGGGCACGTTATGAAGGTGCTTCTCTACTCTCGTCCCAAGCCTCTCTCTCCTGTCCTGCCTGACTCTCGTCCCAAGCCTCTCTCTCCTGTCCTGCCTGACTCTCGTCCCAAGCCTCTCTCTCCTGTCCTGCCTGACTCTCGTCCCAAGCCTCTCTATATCTCCAGCCTCTCCCATCCTAAGCCTCTCTCTTGCCCCGCCTCTCTCACCCCACACCATCTCTTCATCACAGCCAAACTTCCATCCTGGGATACTCTCTCGTGTGCAGCCTACCTCTTATCCCAAGCCTCTCTCTCGTGTCTATCTTCTCTCTCTGTAAAATGAGGCTTGATCATCATTTGTCACTTTCCACTATGGAATAATTCAGTTAATCAGTTATCATAACGCAGTGGTATATCATGCTACCTTCTCAACCACTGATCTCTCCCTGGCCAGGTAACATACCAACATTGATTAACCCATGTCACCTGCTTTGTAAGAGTAAGTAAGATTCATAATATCATTCTTCAACATTAGGAATGATATAGTCATGGTAAGTCGGGAGGCTGGAGCTTAAGTTTATCCTTACTATTGTCTTTATAACAGAAAGTGAAGGGATGCATGTCCTTGGTGATGGCATGCATGACTTGTTCATGTTCATTCTACCTTGTGACTTTCATGTAAACATTTCCTTCAGTCTTATAAATCCTGCAAGGTATTTTTTCTACCTGTTTTCCGTGCTGCGTGTTGCCGGAGGGAGTTGAGGGTGGGTAGGGAGCCTTTGCTTTGCTCTCCGTTTCTTCTACTGCTGTTAAGGGCAATACATTTTGTTAAGTAGTGTTAAGGCCAGACCACTTGGCTGTGTGGTATCTGAGTCTATGTAACTCCAAGCCTTCCTCGCGGCTGGCCTGGCTTCATCCTTAACTTATCTCTCGTATCAACTTGCTTTCGCCCTAAACCTTCCCCTCGTGTCCAGTCTCTCTCATCCGAAGGCTATCTCTCCTTCACCGTCTCTCTCATCCGATGTCTCTCTCTCGTATCCATCCTAACTCTCACCCCAAGGGTTTCTCTCGTATCCAGCCTTTCTCACAGCAAACCTCTCTCTCCTTCACAGCCTTACGTTTCCTCAACCCCTTCCTTGTGTCCAGCTTCTCTTATCATACGATTCTGTCTCATTCACAGCATCATTTTCATTCCAAGCGCCCCTCATGTCCAGCTTCTCTCATCCCAAGCTTCTCTCTCTTTAAAAGCCTCACTCTCATCCCAGACTTCCCTCCCATGTCCAGCCTAGCTCTCATCCCAGGGGTCTATCCCATATCCAGCATCTCCCATCCCAAGCCTCTCTCTCATGATCAGCCTCTCTCATCACAAACTTCTTTCCCATTCACAGGTTTACACCTCCTCCCTCCCAAGCCTCTCTCTACTTCAAAGCCTCACTCTCCTGCCAAGCCTC
>NW_027264665.1:7500-17783 GCF_036320965.1 Panulirus ornatus
TTCCTGTCGTTGGAGGAGGATCGCCAGAAGCTTCTGGAAGATTTCAAGGACGTCTTGGTGGACCTGACCCTTTCAGATAAGGTCGAAAACCCCAATTTATTGTGAAGATCTTTACTACAACGTTGGACGAACATACTGAATGTTGCACACATGTGATGCGGACAAAATGAAAAAAAGATAAAGACAAAAAATATGTCTGGTGTGGGTCTCGAACCCACGACCTTGAGTGTGTCAGACTCACGCTCTACCACTGAGCTAACCAGACAATAGAAAAATACGTCTGTTTCTTCAATATGAATTAATGAAAATCTTTGCGAGGCAGCGTTTAGAAAAGAGAGATGTCTTTGACGAAATTTACTTTCTTGGCTTATTCTTCTGTTCCTCATTATCGAAAGTAAACATACTGAAGGATATATATATATATATATATATATATATATATATATATATATATATATATATATATATATATATATATATATATATATATATATATATATCTTTTCTTTCTTTCATACTATTCGCCATTTCCCGCATTAGCGAGGTAGCGTTAAGAACAGAGGACTGGGCCTCTGAGGGAATATCCTCACTTGGCCCCCTTCTCTGTTCCTTCTTTGGGGAAAAAAAAAACAAAAAAACAAGAGGGGAGGATTTCCAGCCCCCCGCTCCCTTCCCTTTCAGTCGCCTTCTACGACACGCAGGGAATACGTGGGAAGTATTCTTTCTCCCCTATCCCCAGGGATAATATATATATATATATATATATATATATATATATATATATATATATATATGTAGGTTTGCGGCAGGGGTGTGTGATGTCTCCATGGTTGTTTAATTTGTTTATGGATGTGGTTGTTAGGGAGGTGAATGCAAGAGTTTTGGAAAGAGGGGCAAGTATGAAGTCTGTTGGGAATGAGAGAGCTTGGGAAGTGAGTCAGTTGTTGTTCGCTGATGATACAGCGCTGGTGGCTGATTCATGTAAGAAACTGCAGAAGCTGGTGACTGAGTTTGGTAAAGTGTGTGAAAGAAGAAAGTTAAGAGTAAATGTGAATAAGAGCAAGGTTATTAGGTACAGTAGGGTTGAGGGTCAAGTCAATTGGGAGGTGAGTTTGAATGGAGAAAAACTGGAGGAAGTGAAGTGTTTTAGATATCTGGGAGTGGATCTGGCAGCGGATGGAACCATGGAAGCGGAAGTGGATCATAGGGTGGGGGAGGGGGCGAAAATTCTGGGAGCCTTGAAGAATGTGTGGAAGTCGAGAACAGTATCCCGGAAAGCAAAAATGGGTATGTTTGAAGGAATAGTGGTTCCAACAATGTTGTATGGTTGCCCAGCGTGGGCTATGGATAGAGTTGTGAGCAGGAGGATGGATGTGCTGGAAATGAGATGTTTGAGGACAATGTGTGGTGTGAGGTGGTTTGATCGAGTAACGTAAGGGTGAGAGAGATGTGTGGAAATAAAAAGAGCGTGGTTGAGAGAGCAGAAGAGGGTGTTTTGAAATGGTTTGGGCACATGGAGAGAATGAGTAAGGAAAGATTGACCAAGAGGATATATGTGTTGGAGGTGGAGGGAACGAGAAGTGGGAGACCAAAAAAAAACTTTTCACTGCTTCTAACAACTTGCCTCCCACACCATATATTCTTAATACCTTCCACAGAGCATCTCTATCAACTCTATCATATGCCTTCTCCAGATCCATAAATGCTACATACAAATCCATTTGCTTTTCTAAGTATTTCTCACATACATTCTTCAAAGCAAACACCTGATCCACACATCCTCTACCACTTCTGAAACCACACTGCTCTTCCCCAATCTATATATATATATATATATATATATATATTCAATGATGGATGGAACTTGGCTCCTAAGGTGATTTTGTTGTTGGAGTGGGACCTCCAGCCATTCTGTCCACCTTTTCCCTTTCTAGACATGTGGTGGTGCATTGGGTAGTGTGGCAACCTTCGTCTTCATCTTTTTGGGTGCAGGCTTGCAAACCTCGTGGAGTAGTTGTGGGGTTTGCTTCTTTGCTGCGCCCGACATAGCCATCTGGGTGTAGCTATCTACCCGGGCTGGTGGGTCAGCCAGCATAGCTACACGCTCACTCGGTACCTGGGCTGGTGGACGAGCAGCCTTCCTTTCTTCCATGGCTACAGTCTGCCTAACGACCTGGGGTTGTGGAGCAGCCATCCTTACTACCACCCAGGTTGGTTGGGCAGCCTTCTTTCGTTTCTTTGCTACACCCTTCTGGTTGGGCTGGTTGGGCAACCTTCTTTTTCCTCTTCTTCGATACAACCTGCCAACCGAATTCGTCTGCTGGTGGGTCCGTTTCTTTCATGGATACAACCTCTGTAGCCACATGGACTGGCCGGTCAACCTTCGGTTGTAGGTAAAAGTATATATATAGAATAATGTGGTTATCATCAGCAGCCAGAGGCCATTCCTCCCTCCTTGCCTGCAGAGTTCTTGATTTTCTGGAAAGTTCTACGAGATTCTGGTAAGATAAATACCATTGAGAGGACGTTGTTAGGGGACAGTCAGGTTCAGTTTAGAGTTGGTTGTGGGATGGTTCTTTTACTGTGTCGTATCAGCCAGATGGGTATTTCTTTTCACAGTTTTCGTTAAAGTTTGTTTTCTAGAAGCATAATCTAGAGCACTATTTTCCATATGTTTATCATTTTTGTTGTTATAGTTTCATTATCATCATTAGTTTTGTTATTGTTGACTTTCAGATATTTAATGTTATCTTCGTGTTTCCCGTGGAATCGTCTGACATCTTGCTAGAAGACTTTCTGGTCACAATATTTCTGCACTGGGGAGTTGATCGTATTCTTTTATTGCAGGTTTTGTTATTATCTTGCTTTACATTAAGGTCTGCTGGAGGTTTTCCCAATGCTGGTTGAACATATGTCCAGCAACAGGAGATGGCGTAAGATACAGTATTGATGAAACTTATCTATCTATATACCTATCTAAATATCGCTCTATCAGTCTATCAATCTAAATATCTATCTATCTATCTATCTTTCTATATATCTATCTTCATCTGAAAGTCAACAATAATAAAATCATTGATATATGAAGTATAACAATGTCCTCTCAATGGCAATTATCTCACCAGAATCTTCTAGAACCTTCCAGAAAACTATGAACTCTGCAGGCAAGGAGGGAGGAATGGTCTCCGGCTATTGATAAAACCATATTATTTCATATATATGTTTATATATACATATTTATGTATATATATGAATGTATATATAACGTACAGAATAATGCGGCCATCATCAGTATCGAAGAAAACTGAAAAGATGAGGTCCCACCGAGATTCGAACTCGGATTGCTGGATCCAAAGTCCAGAGTGCTAACCCTTACACCATGGGACCTCATAAGAAAAGATGTGATTTCATCTAAATGTTTTACATATAATCAACCAGAGGCCATTCCTCCCTCCCTGCCTGCAGGGTTCAAGGTTTTCTAGAAGGTTCTCGAAGATTCTGGTAAGATCATTACCTTTGAGAGGTCGTCGTTAGATGACAGTCAGGTTCACTCTATGGTTGGTGTTTGTAGTTGGTTGTCCGAGGATGTTGTTATACTTGATCAATTTTGTAATTGTTGACTTTCAGGTAGGAAGTACTCATTTACGATGCATCCTTGTACTCACAACAACCTTATGAGTCACTTCAAGATTTATCTTCACTACAACTTTATCTTCACTACACCATTAAGGTTGAAGTCAATGGTCACATTCACTAAAATCTCAACACGACTGGTCTCATACCTAACCCATATTATCACTACATCCATGTACATGTATTTCTTGCAGAATAACGCAGATATGAATGATTTCTGTGAAAATTGACATATTCAGCCTTACGTATCTATCGATCTATCTAATACCTGTTTTTTACCTATCTATCTATCGATCTATCTATCTTTCTAAATCAGAAAGTCAACAACAATATCATTAATGATACGTATAACTACGTCCTCTCAATGGCAGTTCCTACCCAGAATCTTCGAGAACCTTCTAGAAAACCTTGAACCCTGCAGGCAGGGAGGGAGGAATGGCCTCTGGTTGATTATATGTAAAACATTTAGATGAAATCACATCTTTTCTTATCAGGTCCCATGGTGTAAGGGTTAGCACTCTGGACTCTAAATCCAGCAATCCGAGTTCGAATCTCGGTGGGACCTCACCTTTTCAGTTTTCTTAGAAACTGATGATGGAACTGAGCCATATAGTTGACCTTCGATGGACATATATTTCTTACGGCCCACCATTTTATTTAAGTATGAAGATCTCACGGCAGAGAGGAAACGTGTGATATTCAAAATCAAAAGCCGCAATTGCCCTCATGGTAATGGTCGACATGTTTGCAGACAGATGACACAGACATGTGAGAAGTTAGACAAATATGGATGTTCCTGGTTGCTGTATAGCCTAGGTTTATTATCACTTGTAATGAAGGAGAAATGTTGCACATTATTCCACACCTTTTTATTTAGGCTAGGTTAGGCTAGGATGAATAGGGTCCATAACGTAACAGAGCTGGGAAATGCATCATATCGGATCTGTATTTGTGCAAAATGGCGCAAGTTTGTGGAAGTGATTTACGCAATGCCGGAGAGAATCCACCTCCACCAGAAATAATGTCTCAGACCATACAATATCTGCTGTTGGACGAGCAGGGGACATTAGACCAATATATTCCTGTAGTTTACTGCTCTTCCCAAACACGCAGCAAGACATTCGTAAAAGCGTTAAACTGAACTTTTCCATCGGTTTTCATATCTTTAATTACTTACACCAGTTCCAACAGATGGAAAAAATCATTTGAAAAATCAGAAATTATTTGCCCATAAAAAGCATTTTGATCGATCGTACCAAATATTCAATTATTTCTGTACCCGACAAAATATTCAGTCACTCCTATATCCGACATTTTTCCTGCTGGCTGGTGCCGTTAAAGTCATATGGTAATTTACCGCAATTAGATTATAGATATATTCATCTATATGGAATGGTCAGCGTGAAGAAACATATATATTTTCACTAAATCCTCCTCTTCACTACACTCCCATCTTCACTACATAGTTCTAACACATCTTGACTACACCATTGTATGACCACATTGTGTTCTTATCTTCACCACAGCCTCGGCAAAATTGATGTTTTCTTTACACATCAGGGTAGATGGCCATCTTTATGATGACAGAGAACACACATAACATATTAAACCACTTATCTTTAGTCACTTTAATCTAATTTCTGCTGATAAAAACGAATTATAATGACAATCCTTGTGTTCTGTGACAGGACATTGTACGGGTGAAGGAACTGTTGTGAGGCACATGTATTAAACTATTGAGAAATAAACTTACCTGTATTAAAGTATTGACTTCACTATATTAGACTTCTCTTTATTAAGCTATGCTAGGATATGATCGGTTCCCAGGTTATATAAGGGCGGGAGCCGGGACGAGAGCATCATTTGAGCTGTGACCTCTGTCGAGTGAACATCTCTGCTCCGCCTTGCAAGCTCCCTCAACCTTTCCTCGAACACTTCAATATAATAATGTTCACCAAGGAGGTAGGACGATCCTCCTTTGTCCAGGAGATGGAATTTGAATATGTCCATGTATTTGACATGGGCTATGGCTGTGTGGACATGGAAGTGGAATACCCAGACGTGGAAGTGATGGATGGAGTGGAACTTGGCTGTGTGGATATGGTGGTGGAATACCCAGACGTTGAAGAGATGGATGGAGTGGAATTGGTGGAATACCCGGACGTGGAAGTCATGGATGGAGTGGAATTTGGCTGTGTGGATATGGAGGTGGAATACCCAGAAGTGGAATTGGAGGAAATGGAATATGGGTGAAGCTGGTATGAACGCCATATGGATTTGGTGAAGGTTGACCTCGTAATGTGTTGACGTAAAATAGGTCAACCACTGTGACCATGTGGCGGGGAGGGCCACATCCACCAACCACGAAGTGAGCCCCACCACGGAGAAGTATCCTGGCTGCATCCACGTACGAGAACCACCGCGGGATTGCCGTCATCCAGTACCCCTGCTATGCCTCCTACAAGAAGGCACTTCTTGCCAACGTGACACCACTTTCCGTCAACGGTCGCTGTGCAAAAGTGAAACCTCACCGTCCCACTGATGCTGACCAAGTGACCTCGCCCACTCAAGTTGCACTGCAACCCACACGCCCTACCAGACCCACCATCCATGAGGAAATGCAGCCCACCCCACTTGTCAGGCCCACCTTCAGGGAGACATGGCAGGTCTCAAGACCTGTCAGGCCCACCATTCAAGACCGACTTGGTCCCCCAACACATGTCAGGCCCAGCGTTCTAGACCGACTGGGACCAATAACACATGACATGTCCTACGTTACAGACAGACTGCACTCCGCACCACGTACGGGCGTTAAAAGGCGTGTCGAGATGACACACGCTCCCCGTGCCAAAAGATTCAGTTGGTGAGGAACCTGAGTTCTTTCTTCCTGCTGGTGCTGCAGGAGAACACGGCCCTAGAGTGGACACTGGAGGCGTGTTTGTGTTTGTGTTTGGGTTATCACTGAGGAACCAACACCAAGACAACTTTAGTTTCGCCCCGCCAAGGATTACGTTAATCTAGCGGAAGTCTGGCTTTCTCCCAGTAGTGGATGACACATAATATCTACGTAGGGACGTTGAAAATCAAAGAAAGAAAAAAAATGGGAACATTATCCCGCCTAAAAAAATACATAAATTCACGGGGATAATTTCCTTCGTCTTCAAAGAAAAAATGAAACTCTTCCGACGCTACCGTGCCTTCCATAAAGCAACCCTCAAAGAAATCACTTTCTACACAATGCGCAAGGATTCGGTTAGACAATCTTCATATGACTGGGGCTATTCTTCCCTCTGATTGATTCATTTTTCAAGATTAAGGAAAGTTATAATAAAAATATTATATTGAGTTTCTCCGTTGGCGTCAGGGTAAACACCCATCCCCCCCGAAGCTTGGTTACCTTTCCGTGGTGGGGGGGACTTCATGGATTGGGCAGTAGCAACCATCGTTGGTTGCTTCTGTTCAATCCATGAACGAAAAACCAAGCATCTTGAGCGTAATTGTCGTATAAATTCACTTGGTGTCAAAACTGACGCGAAAGCGGTTGTCTCAATTTTGTCAGAAATGTTTGTGCGTTTCGGCCTGATGGCGGGAGTCGGTTTGGCGCTTGTGGTCATGAGGGAATACGAGGAAGATTGGCAACCGTCCCAGAAGTAGCTACAGTGAGGCCCAGCAGCTGTCCCTAATACTGTGGAAGGCACTCATGTAAGGTGTGCAGTGAGGCGCAGCAGTAACAAGGGAAACGGACAACCAAAACAGCAATCTTGATCATCAGGAGGCAAATCCAATGCTCAGAGTAGATAAGACGATTATTGTATGGCTTCGCTCAGAGGATGAAAATCTTAGTATACAAGCAGGCTTTTAAAGTGTCTCAAATCTATGGAGAATAAACAAAAAATCTATGAAATTTATTTCTTATAATATATAACCTGTAATGAGGTTAAATGAATTTTGTATATTTTATGCAACCTACTTTAACAAAGTTGATCAGGGGAATTTGGCCAGATATATAAAATATATAATATATAAAAATATTATATATATATATATATATATATATATATATATAATATTATATATTATATATCATCTTGGTGTATGGGAAGGGCCATATGGGAGACGGAGAGAGAGGCAGGAGTAGGAGAGAAATGATCAAACCTTCCGCTTGTTCATAGTTGCTCCCTGAAATTTGTCTTCTGATAGTTCTACAGTTTTTGTTTTTGTTTGTTATACTGATTATTAACATAAAAAAATTGTAATATAATGATTAAAGAAAATTATAGTAATTTATAATTAGAATTGTTATAGGTTTAAGATTTGTACGTGAAGCGGAAGACCAAAATATTGTACGGTCAGCCATTCGTGAGTGTAAGCGACAGCTATTGATAGTTACTGGATTTAATTTTATTATCATTTATGATTCTATTTTTTACTTTTGTGTTAGCTGTTTTAAGTTATTTTTTTTGTTTGCACATAAAACTTCCCCTTATATGTTATTGTTTTCTTTGGGAAATTTAGTTAATCGAGACGTTCATAAAGAATTATTTTTTGGTCAGTTTGTTTTGTTTGAACAGACAATGCATGGTGGTAAGGGGCAGAATAAAAGTTACGGTTTGTTTATATTTGTTATTATCAATTAGTTCTTTCTTTTCAATTTTTAACATTGGGTTTAAAGTTTTTGTGTTTATTTAGACAAAGTTCTTTTTTAAATCTTATTTATTTTCCACTGAAAAAAGGCTCTATAAGTGTCAAGTAAACAAATTGTGATATTTTGAGTTAAGTCGAGGGGCATTTTTCCCCGGCTTTAGATATTTGGACCCTTTGGGGAAAATTTTTGCCAAAAATTCAGGCCCAAATTTTATGTATGGAACCTAGGAGTAGGGGAATTGGATATCATAAAAACCCAAACAGTGGTGGTTTCCTGGGGGGCCCACCCCCATCCTCTTTTTAACTACGCTCTGAACCATTTTTGTTCTTTATATTTTTAGAGGAACAAGACACTTGATCTCTTAAAGTTAAGGGGCTCATGAAATTAAATTCTTCAATTTTATCGCGTAAAAGGTAAGTTTGACAAGTTATTTTTCTCTTTTCTAAAGGGTCTCCCCCGATGTTTTCAATTTAAAGTTTACCTACCTAAATTTTCCATTTCCCCTAATAATTGGATGGTTCACAAATGTAATTTGAAAGGAATGGCCCCGCTGAGCCCCCGATGACCCTGTTTTAAAAGAAACTTTATTTGTGAAGTAAAAAAATCGTAAAAATGTAAACATTTCCAAAGCCCTTTTTTTTTTTTCCTCATGTTGCCACATTAAAGTTTTTTAGTTGATAGTTTGTTTTTTTCCCTTTAAATGCATGAATTCCAAAATTTGTGAACATGATTATTCCATTTTAAGATTTATTTTTATGGATTTCCCTGCTTTTTGCTGAACTTCTTCTTGTTTTTAATTTTACTTTTATTCTGGTACCATTTTCAAACACATTAGTACTTTTGATTCTTATATTTGGACCCAGTTTTTTTCTTGCATTATGGGGTTCACCAGTCAGCACAACAAAATTGGCTGTAAATTACTAATCCATGAAACTTTTATTGTTTATCTTTTCTATGTACTGCACCCCCATTCCCTTTTTTTTTGTACCTTGCAAAAACCCCAAAAATTTTCATATGTTTCCCTCTCATGTTATTGTTTCCCAGTAATTGTTTTATGTAAAAGATTGCATCAGTTTTTTTTTAAGGTTATTAATTTCTAGTCCTGGACATTTAGGTTTGTGTTATGTTATCTTTGCTTCTAGTTAAAGGCTATTTTTGTTTCTTTTTTGATTTTTTTAAAATGGAGAGTTTTTCCCTACGATAAATTTATTTTTGTATTAAACCATGTTCACACCCCCACCGACTCCCCCTGGGTTTTGTGTTTTAGTTATCATTTTTTTTCTTGAATTAGACCATTTTGGGGATATTTTTTAAAATGCCTATTTCTCTCCTTGTTATTTCGACATGAAGGATATTTTATGGGAAATCTATACTGCCATAACCTTAACAACAATATTGTTTCCCTTTAAAGCTTTAAAAATATATTTTTATTTTAAAGAGCTTAGCAATAAACTTTTTCCCCTTGGTGTGATTGACAAAATTTTTTTTCCCCTTTTCCATTGCTCTTTACTACGTCTCTTTAAAAAAGTAAAATGGGATTTTTTACTTCAAATAATGTAAAGACATAAGACTAAAAAAATTTGATAACATACCAACCTCTTTAAAGCAACGTGACAATTTTAGACCCCTCATTCACTGGTGAAAATTTGATTTTTTTTTTCATGTGTTATTTTAAATTATACTCCATTGAAGAATCACACATATGTTAACTTAGGGAGGGAAAGGCCCCGGTCATCTAACTACTAATTCCAGCTTTTGAATGTTTCATAGTGCCCCAAATTTTAAACAAAAACACAAAACAATTTGGCTTTAAACTCTCTTGGGATCACCCCCACTGACATCATGGGGCACCACTGGGACAAATCAGAACCTGGGGCGTACCGCGCCATTTGAAAATAAATTACAAAAAAATCCGTCACAAACCCTTCACCTCGAGCACAAATTTCCCAAAAAAAAATTAAAGAATGCGCATTTTCAGTCTTTAAAAAATCATTTTACGCCACAG
>NW_027264666.1:0-7765 GCF_036320965.1 Panulirus ornatus
TTCTAGTCAAATGAAGCATTTCCATTTTTAATGCTTTACCCTAAAATATTATTAAAATTAGTACCTAATTTTCTCGACAATTTCAGGGAATTTTTGGTTTTTTTCGACAGATTGATTTACAACCGAAAAGCATCTCTATCAATTCTCAGAATCCATTTTTTTAAAAAAATCAAGAAAAATCCAAGGCTAAAAACCCCTTTCCAAATATTTTTTCTCAAATTTTTTTAACCTCTTTTTTTTTTAATGAAAATCTGGTATAGATGTTATTTTACATGCTGATTAAGGATTTCTAGTCAAAGGGCACATTTTCCCCTTATAATCCCTTTTCTCAAAAGGGTTAATTATAGTTTAATTAGTATGGTAATATCAAAAAATTTAAAGAATTTTTGGGGTTTTTACCACTGATCTATTTTAGCATACCAAAAGTATCTAGCAGAAATTCAAAAAATCCATTTTAGAAAAAATCAAGAAAAACCAAGGGTAAGCCAAACAAAATTTGTTGAAATTTTCAACCTCTTCGTTTTTATGAAAACTGGGTATAGATTTATTTAAATACTTTTTTAAGATTTCTAGTCAAATGAAAGCATTTCCCATTATTAATGCCTTTTCTCCTAAATTTAAATTTAAATAAAATTAGTACACAAATCTCGACTAAATCCCAAATTTTTTTTGGGTTTTTACGGAGAAATTTTATTTTAGCATACCGAAAACTCTCTACTGCAATTTCAAGAATATCCTTTTTTGAAAAAAATCAGAAAAATCCAAGCCTAACAAATATTTGCTCAAATTTCAACCTCTTCAGATTTTAAAGAAAATCTGGGTAAGATGTTTTAATTAATCTATTAAGGATTTCTGTCAAAAACAGCATTTCCCATTATTAATGCCTTTTACCCTAAAATTAATTTTAGTAAAATTTGTACCTAATTACTCGACTAATAAAAGGAATTTTTGGTTTTGACGACCCAAATTTGTATTTTTGCATACTGAAAAAAATCTCTAGACATTCTCAAGAAAATCCATTTTTTTTAAAAAAATCAAGAAAAATCCAAGCAAAACCTAACCAATATTTTGCCAAATTTTTCAACCCCTTTTTCAGATTTTTTAAAGAAAACTGGATATAGAGTTATTTTAAATGCTTATTTAAAGGGTTCTAGTAAAATACAGCATTTTTCCCCCATTAATGCCTTTTCCTAAAATAAAATTTAAAAAATTGTACGCTAATTACCGACTAATTACCGAATTTTCCGTTTTGACGACAGATTCGATTTAGCATACTGAAAAGATCTCTATACAATTCTCAGAAAATCCATTTTTTTAAAAAATTTAAGAAAAATCCAAACTTTTGCTTCAAAATTTTCCCCCCCCCCCCCCAAAACCCCTTTATATTTTAATGAAATCGGTATAAAGTTATTTTTTTTAAAAACGATTAAGGATTTTTTCCTAGTCAAATACAAAAACATTTCCCATTATTAATGCTTACTCCAAGAATTATAATTTAAAATTGGGATGGGAAAAAACGGGCTAATACAGAATTTTTGGGGTTTTATCACTGATTCGATTCAGCCTACCCAAAGTATCTATCTTTAAATTCTCAAGAAAATCCATTTTTTTTTTAAAAAAAAAAAATTACAAAAAAAATTTTTTTAAATTTTCAACTCTTCCCGATTTTCATGAAAACGGTAAAAAATGTTATTTTTAAATACTTATTAAGGATTTCTACAAAGACCGCAAATTCCCCTTATAAAAGCCTTTTTCTCCTAAAAAAAATTAAAAGTAAAAAATTTTTTTCCTATTTTCCGACTAATTACAGGAATTTTTTGTTTTTCGACAAAATTGTTTTAGCAAACGAAAAAACATCCTACGCAATTCCCCAAAAAATACCTTTTTTGAAAAATTTAGAAAAATCCAACCTCGTTCAATTTTTAATAAATGTGGGGGATAATTATTTTACATGCTGATTAAGATTTCTATCAAAGGGGAAATTTTCCATTAAAACAATGGCTTTACTCTAAGTTTAAATTTTAGTTTAATTAGTATGGTAATGACTCAACAAAATTAAAAGAAATTTTTTGGGTTTTTACCACTGATTCTTAATTCAGCATAAAACCCAAAAGAACTATGCGAAATTTCAAGAAAATCCATTTTGAAAAAAAACAAAAAATCCAAGGCTCAATTTAAAACCTCTTAATTTTAAAGAAAAACTGGGTATAGATGTTAATTTAATCTATTAAGGATTTCTAGTCAAGGGGAACATTCCTTATGCCTTTACCCCTATTTTAAATTTTAGTTTAATTAGATTTAAAACTCAAATAATTACAGGAATTTTTGGTTTTGACCATATTATATTAGCAACCAAAAGATCTTCTGAAAATTCAAGAAAACATTTTGAAAAAAAACAAGAAAAATCCAAGCCTTAAAAAAAATTTTGGTAAAATTTTCAACCTCTTCAGATTTATGAAAACTGGGTATAGATTGTTATTTAATACTTATAAGGGTTTCTAGTCAAATGAAAGCATTTTTCCCATTATTAATGCTTTACCCTAAAATTAATTATATAAAATTGTACCAAATACCCCGAAAAAATTACAGAATTTTTTTTGGGTTTTTAAGACATTGTATTTACATACTGAAAAGCAAACTCTATCAATTTTCAAGAAAATCCATTTTTTTGAAAAAAATCAAAAAAAATCCAAGCTAAGCCTTACCAAATAAATTTGGGGGAATTTTTAACCCTATAATTAAGAAAAACCCGGGTATAGATGTTATTTTTCATCTGAAATTTAAAGGGTTCTACAAATACAGCATTTCCCTTTTTTTTTAATGCCTTTACTCCTAAGGGTTAAATTAAAATTTAATTAGATGGAATAAAAACACTAATTACAGAATTTTTGGGTTTTGATCACTGATTCGAATCAGGGATCCAAAAGTATCTATCTAAATTCAAAAAAATCCATTTTTGAAAAAAATAAGAAATATCCCCAAGCTATACCATTTCCAAAAATTTGTTCCCAAAATTTTTAACCTCTTCAGATTTTCTGAATCGGGAAAGATGGGTTTTTTTAAATACTTATTAAGGATTTTAGTCAAAGACGCTTTCCATTATTAATGCCTTTCTCCTAAAATTAATTATAGTAAAAATTTGTACGCTAATTACCGACAATAAAAGAATTTTTGGTTTTGACACAATTCGTATTTAGCATCTGAAAAGCATCTCTAATGCACTTCCCAAAAATATCCCCCTTTTTTTGAAAAAAATCAAAAAAAATCCAAAGGCTCAATTATTCAACCTCTTTAAATTTAATGAAAATCTGGGTATAGATTTATTTTATTTCTGATTTAAAGGTTTCTAGTCAAAGAAGCATTTCCCATTATTAATGCCTACTCAGTTAATATAGTTTAAAATTTGAGGTAATAAACCCTAAATACAGGAATTTTTGGTTTTTGACACGATTTATTTAGCATAACCCCAAAAAAATCTTCTGAATTCTCAAAAATCCAAATTTTTAAAAAAAAAAGAAAAATCCAAGGGTAAAAAAAATTTTTCAAACCCTTTAATTTTAAGAAATCGGTATAGATAATTTTTCATGCCCGATTAAGGAATTCTAGTAAAGGCAACATTCCCCCTTAACAATTCCTTACTCCTAAGGTTAATATAGTTTAATTAGTATGTTTAAAAAATCCAATTACAGGATTTTTTGGGGGTTTTTACACTTTTATTCTATAGCATACCCAAAAGTACTAGCTGAAATTTCAAAAAAATCCATTTTTTGAAAAAATCAAGAAAAATCCAAGGCATAGCCTTAACAAAAATTTGTTAAATTCAACCCTTCAATTTTTATGAAATCTGGGTATAGAAGTTATTTTAATCTTATTGGATTTCTAGTCAAAGAAAGCAATTTTTTTCCCCTATTAATGCCTTTTTCCAAAATTAATTATAGTAAAATTAACCAATTACTCGACTAATTACGAATTTTTTGGTTTTGACACAATTCGTATTTACATACGGGAAAACACTCTATCAACCAAGAAAATCCATTTTTTTAAAAAAACAAGAAAAAACCAGGCTTTAAACCTTACCAATATTTTGCTCAAATTTTTAACCTCTTTATATTTTAGAAAATCCCCGGAAAAGAAAAATATTTAACCAGCTGATTAAAAATTTTTAGTCAATACAGCATTTCCCCCCATTTTAAGCCTTACCCAAGGTTTTAAATTTTAGTTTAAAAATTTGTAGGTAATAAATCGATTATTACAAAGGGAAATTTTTTGGGGTTTTTAACACTGATTCTATTACAACCCAAAAGTATCCCATGCGAAATTCTCAAAAAAATCCATTTTTGAAAAAAATCAAGAAAAATCCAAGGCTATAAGCTTACAAAAATTTGTTGAAATTTTCAAAACCCCTTCAGATTTTCATGAAAATCCCGGGTTTTAGATTATTTTAAAAAAACTTTTTTAAGGATTTCTAGTCAAATGACAGCATTTCCCATTATTTAAAGCCTTTTTTCTTCCTAAATTAATTATAGAAAAAAAAATACAAAAAAATTACTCGACAAAATTTCAAAATTTTTTGGTTTTGACGGGCAGATTTGTATTTAGCATACCGAAAACCATCTCTACTGCAATTTTTCAAGAATTTTATTTTTTGAAAAAAAAAACAAGAAAAATCCAAGGCTATAGCCTTACCCAAAATTTGAAATTTTCAACCCCCTTCCGATTTTAAAGAAAATCTGGTATAGATTTTATTTTAGAACTTAATTTAAAGGGTTTTTAGTCAAATGAAGCATTTCCCTTATTAATGCCTTAAAACCCCAAAATTAATTAAGTAAATTATACCTAATACTCGACAAATTACCGGAATTTTTTGTTTGAGACGAATGGATTTCCCCCCTGAAAAGATCTCTAAATCAATCCAAGAAAAAACCATTTTTTGAAAAAAATCAAAAAAAAATCCAGGCTTTAAACCTTACCAAATATTTTGCTCAAATTTTCACCTCTTTTTATTTAAATGAAAATCGGGTATAGATGTTATTTTCATGCTGATTAAAGGGTTCTATCAATGACAGCATTTCCCATTATTAATCCTTTAACCTAAAATTAATTTTAAATAAAATTTTACCTAATTACTCGACTAATTACAAAATTTTTGGTTTTGACGACAGATTCGTATTTGCATACTTTAAAAGATCTCTACTCAATTCTCAAAAATCCATTTTTTTAAAAAAAAAGGGAAAATCCAAGCTAAGCCCTTACCAAATATTTTGCCAATTTTCAACCCTTAATTTTAATGAAAATCTGTATAGATGTAAATTTAAAATGCGATAAGGATTCTAGTCAAATGACAGCATTTCCCATTTTAAACCTTACTCCTAAGGTAATTATATTATTTGTATGGTAAAAAATCGAAAAAATTAAGGAATTTTGGGTTTTTAATCACTGATTCGTATTCACATACCCAAAATAACTATCGAAAATTTTTAAAAATCCATTTTTGAAAAAAATAAGAAAAATCCAAGGGTATAGCCTTACCAAAAAATTTTTTTCAAATTTTTTAAAAATCTCAATTTTCATGAAAAACTGGGTATAGATTTTTTTTAAATACATTAAGGATTTCAGTCAAAAAAACAAAAATTTCCATAATTTAAAGCCTTTTCTCCTAAATTAATTAAAGTAAAATTTTACCTCTCCCACAATTCTCAAAATATTCCCTTTTTTTTAAAAAATTTAAAAAAATCCAAAAATCCTTTAACAACATTTGCTCAAAATTTTCCCCAAACCTCTTATATTTTAATGAAAATCTGGGTAAGATGTTTTTTAAAATGCTGAATTAAGGGTTCTAGTCAAATGACCGCATTTCCCATTTTTAAAGCTTTACTCCTAATTAATTTTTAGTTTTTTAGTAAGGTAATAAAAACGATTAAATTTCAGAATTTTGGGTTTTGATCACTGATTTTGTATTCACATACCCAAAAAATATCTATGAAGAAATTCCCTCAACAAAATCCATTTTTTTGAAAAAAATACAAGAAAAAAACCAAGGCTATAGCCTTAACAAAAATTTTGTTGAAATTTTCAAAACCCCTTCAGATTTTTATGAAAAAACTGGGTATAGATGTTATTTTTAAAAACTTATAAGGATTTCTAGTCAGAATGACACATTTCCCATTATTAATGCCTTTACTCCTTCCTTAAATTAATTATAGTAAAATTTAGTACAACAAATTACTCGACAATTACATAAATTTTTTGGTTTTGACGACCGATTAGTATTTAGTCATACCGAAAACCATCTCTAAACTGCAATTTTCATCCAAGATATTCTATTTTTTGAAAAAAAAACAGAAAAATCCAAGGCTAAACCTAATAATACCAAATATTTTGCTCAAATTTTTTAACCTCTTCAATTTTAAAGACAAACTGGTATAGAAATTATTATACATGCTGATTAAGGATTGCTAAGTCAAAGGGGCAAACATTTCCATTATCAATGCCTTTTAAATCCTTAGTTTAAATTAAAGATTAATCAAGTAAGGTAAATGACTCGACTAAAATACAGTAAATTTTTGGGTTTGAGACCACTGAATGTCTTATATCTATCAAACCTAAATGATATCTATGCTGAAATTCTCAAGAAAATCCATTTTTTTGAACAATCAAGAAAAAACCAAGGCTTGCCAAGGTATGCTAAGTTAATAATATTTTAATTAGTATGGTACTATATCGACTAATTACAATGAATATTTGGTTTGATCACGATTCGTATACATCCCAAAAGTATCTATGCTGAAATTTCTCAACAAAAACCATATTATTTGAAAAGAATCAAGAAAAATCCAAGGCCTTAACAAAAATTTTGTTGAAAAATTTTTAACCTCTTCAGATTTTCATGAAAATCTGGGTATAGATGTTATTTTAAAATACTTATTACGGATTTCTAAGTCAATGACAGCAATTTCCCATTATAAAAGCCTTTACCCTGAAATTAAATATAGTAAAAAATTTGTACACAAATTACTCGACTAATTACATAAATTTTTTGGTTTTGGACGACTGAATAGTATTTAGCAAAACCGAAAACCATCTCTACTGCAATTTTCCAAGAATATCTATTTTTTGAAAAAAAAATGAAAGAAAAATATTTTGCTCAAATTTTCAACCTCTTCAGATTTTTTAAAGACAATCTGGGTATAGATATTATTTTACATGCAGAATAAGGATTTTTCTAGTCCAAAGGGCAAAAATTTCCCATTTATCCATTGCCTTTACTCCTAAGGTTAATTATAGTTTAATAATCAGTATGTAAATGACTCGACAAATTACAGGAATTTTATGGTTTTGAACCACACACGTAATCAGCATATACCCAAAAAGTATCTATGCTTACATTCACATTAAAATCCATTTTTTTTTTTTGAAAATAATTCAAGAAAAATCCTAGGCTATAGCCTGAACCAAATAATTTGCTGAAATTTTCAACCTCTTCAGATTTTTAAAGACAATCTGGGTATAGATATTTATTTACATGCTGATAACGGATTTTCTAGTCAAAGGGCAACATTTCCCATATATCAATGCCCTTACTCCTAAGTATTAATTATAGTTTTTAATTAGTATGGTAATGACTCGACTAATTAACAATGAATTTTTGTTGTTGACCACAGATGCATCGTATTCAGCATACTAAAATGTAAATATTCTGAAATGCACAAGAAAATCCTTTTTTTTTGAAAAAAACAAGAAAAATCCAAGGGTTATTACCAAATAT
>NW_027264667.1:0-12500 GCF_036320965.1 Panulirus ornatus
CCCCCTCATATGTGCGAGGTAGCACTAGGAAAAGACAACAAAGGCCCCATTCGTTCACACTCAGTCTCCAGCTGTCACGCAATAATGCCCGAAACCACAGCTCCCTTTCCACATCCAGGCCCCACACAACTTTTCATGTTTTACCCCAGACGCTTCATATCCCCTGATTCAATCCACTGACAGCACGTCGACCCCGGTATACCACATCGATCCAATTCACTCTATTCCTTGCCCTCCTTTCACCCTCCTGCATGTTCAGGCCAAGATCACACAAATTCTTTTTCACTCCATCTTTCCACTTCCAATTTGGTCTCCCACTTCTCGTTCCCTCCACCTCCGACACATATATCCTCTTGGTCAATCTTTCCTCACTCAATCTCTCCATGTGCCCAAACCATTTCAAAACACCCTCTTCTGCTCTCTCAACCTCGCTCTTTTTATTTCCACACATCTCTCTTACCCTTACATTACTTACTCGATCAAACCACCTCATACCACACTTTGTCCTCAAACATCTCATTTCCAGCACATCCACCCTCCTGCGCACAACTCTATCAATAGCCCACGCCTCGCAAGCATACAACATTGTTGGAAGAACTATTCCTTCAAACATACCCATTTCTGCTTTCCGAGATAATATTTTCGACTTCCACACATTCTTCAAGGCTCCCAGGATTTTCGCCCCCTCCCCCACCCTATGATTCACTTCCGCTTCCATGGTTTCATCCGCAGCCAGATCCACTCCCAGATATCTAAAACACTTTGCTTCATCCAGTTTTTCTCCATTCAAACTTACCTCCCAATTGACTTTACCCTCAACCCTATATATATATATATATATATATATATATATATATATATATATATATATATATATATATATATATATATATATATATATATATATATATATTATATATATATATATAATATATATATATATATATATATATATATATATATATATATATATATATATATATATATATATATATATATATATATATATATATATATATATATATATATATATATATATATATATATATGAGAGAGTTTGGGAAGTGAGTCAGTTGTTGTTCGCTGATGATACAGCGCTGGTGGCTGATTCCTGTGAGAAACTGCAGAAGCTTGTGACTGAGTTTGGTAAAGTGTGTGAAAGAACAAGGTTAGAGTAAATATGAATAAGATCAAGGCTATTAGGTACAGTAGGGTTGAGGGTCAAGTCAATTGGGAGGTAAGTTTGAATGGAGAAAAACTGGAGGAAGTAAAGTGTTTTAGATATCTGGTAGTGGATCTGGCAGTGTATGGAACCATGGAAGCGGAAGTGGATCATAGGGTGGGGGAGGGGGCGAAAATTCTGGGAGCTTTGAAGAATGTGTGGAAGTTGAGAACATTATCTCGGAAAGCAAAAATGGGTATGTTTGAAGGAATAGTGGTTCCAACAATGTTGTATGTTTGCGAGGCGTGGGCTATGGATAGAGTTGTGAGCAGGAGGATGGATGTGCTGGAAATGAGATGTTTGAGGACAATGTGTGGTGTGAGGTGGTTTGATCGAGTAAGTAACGTAAGGGTAAGAGAGATGTGTGGAAATAAAAAGAGCGTGGTTGAGAGAGCAGAAGAGGGTGTTTTGAAATGGTTTGGGCACATGGAGAGAATGAGTGAGGAAAGATTGACCAAGAGGATATATGTGTCGGAGGTGGAGGGAACGAGGAGAAGAGGGAGACCAAATTGGAGGTGGAAAGATGGAGTGAAAAAGATTTTGTGTGATCGGGGCCTGAACATGCAGGAGGGTGAAAGGAGGGCAAGGAATAGAGTGAATTGGAGCGATGTGGTATACCGGGGTTGATGTGCTGTCAGTGGATTGAATCAGGGCATGTGAAGCGTCTGGGGTAAACCATTGAAAGCTGTGTAGGTATGTATATTTGCGTGTGTGGACGTATGTATATACATGTGTATGGGGGTGGGTTGGGCCATTTCTTCCGTCTGTTTCCTTGCGCTACCTCGCAAACGCGGGAGACAGCGACAAAGCAAAAAAAAAAAAAAAAAAAAATATATATATATATATATATATATATATATATATATATATATATATATATATATATATATATATATATATATATATTGGAAAGGATCACAATTTTGCGCGTGATCAAGATAATCCTATGAGTCCACAGGGAAAATGAAACACGAAAAGTGTTTGGACAATCACATATTTACCCAATGGCGTCCTAGTTTCGTCTCTTCGATGTATATCAACTGACTTTTATATTTCTCTCTTGTGTCTCTCCTGATGATATGATTATTACACGAAAGTGCACTTGGGAACTTTTCGTTTTTCATTTTCCCACTGGACTCATAGGAATATATATATATATATATATATATATATATATATATATATATATATATATATATATATATATATATATATATATATATATATATATATATATATATATATATATATATATATATATATATATACATATATATATATATATATATATATATATATATATATATATATATATATATATATCATTTAAATTATTATTTTGCTTTGTCGCTGTCTCCCGCGTTTGCGAGGTAGCGCAAGGAAACAGACGAAAGAAATGGCCCAACCCACCCCCATACACAATGTACACACACAGACGTCCACACACGCAAATATACATACCTATACATCTCAATGTACACATATATATACACACACAGACACATACATATATGCCTATGCACACAATTCACACTGTCTGCCGCTATTCATTCCCATCGCCACCTCGCCACACATGGAATACCATCCCCCTCCCCCCTCATATGTGCGAGGTAGCACTAGGAAAAGACAACAAAGGCCCCATTCGTTCACACTCAGTCTCCAGCTGTCACGCAATAATGCCCGAAACCACAGCTCCCTTTCCACATCCAGGCCCCACACAACTTTTCATGTTTTACCCCAGACGCTTCATATCCCCTGATTCAATCCACTGACAGCACGTCGACCCCGGTATACCACATCGATCCAATTCACTCTATTCCTTGCCCTCCTTTCACCCTCCTGCATGTTCAGGCCAAGATCACACAAATTCTTTTTCACTCCATCTTTCCACTTCCAATTTGGTCTCCCACTTCTCGTTCCCTCCACCTCCGACACATATATCCTCTTGGTCAATCTTTCCTCACTCAATCTCTCCATGTGCCCAAACCATTTCAAAACACCCTCTTCTGCTCTCTCAACCTCGCTCTTTTTATTTCCACACATCTCTCTTACCCTTACATTACTTACTCGATCAAACCACCTCATACCACACTTTGTCCTCAAACATCTCATTTCCAGCACATCCACCCTCCTGCGCACAACTCTATCAATAGCCCACGCCTCGCAAGCATACAACATTGTTGGAAGAACTATTCCTTCAAACATACCCATTTCTGCTTTCCGAGATAATATTTTCGACTTCCACACATTCTTCAAGGCTCCCAGGATTTTCGCCCCCTCCCCCACCCTATGATTCACTTCCGCTTCCATGGTTTCATCCGCCGCCAGATCCACTCCCAGATATCTAAAACACTTTGCTTCCTCCAGTTTTTCTCCATTCAAACTTACCTCCCAATTGACTTTACCCTCAACCATATATATATATATATATATATATATATATATATATATATATATATATATATATATATATATATATATATATATATATATATATATATATATATATATATATATATATATATATATATATATTTATATTTATATATATATATACATATATATATATATATATATATATATATATATATATATATATATATATATATATATATATATATATATATATATATATATATATATATGAGAGAGTTTGGGAAGTGAGTCAGTTGTTGTTCGCTGATGATACAGCGCTGGTGGCTGATTCCTGTGAGAAACTGCAGAAGCTTGTGACTGAGTTTGGTAAAGTGTGTGAAAGAACAAGGTTAGAGTAAATATGAATAAGATCAAGGCTATTAGGTACAGTAGGGTTGAGGGTCAAGTCAATTGGGAGGTAAGTTTGAATGGAGAAAAACTGGAGGAAGTAAAGTGTTTTAGATATCTGGTAGTGGATCTGGCAGTGTATGGAACCATGGAAGCGGAAGTGGATCATAGGGTGGGGGAGGGGGCGAAAATTCTGGGAGCTTTGAAGAATGTGTGGAAGTTGAGAACATTATCTCGGAAAGCAAAAATGGGTATGTTTGAAGGAATAGTGGTTCCAACAATGTTGTATGTTTGCGAGGCGTTGGCTATGGATAGAGTTGTGAGCAGGAGGATGGATGTGCTGGAAATGAGATGTTTGAGGACAATGTGTGGTGTGAGGTGGTTTGATCGTGTAAGTAACGTAAGGGTAAGAGAGATGTGTGGAAAGAAAAAGAGCGTGGTTAAGAGAGCAGAAGAGGGTGTTTTGAAATGGTTTAGGCACATGGAGAGAATGAGTGAGGAAAGATTGACCAAGAGGATATATGTGTCGGAGGTGGAGGGAACGAGAAGTGGGAGACCAAATTGGAGGTGGAAAGATGGAGTGAAAAAGATTTTGTGTGATCGGCGCCTGAACATGCAGGAGGGTGAAAGGAGGGCAAGGAATAGAGTGAATTGGATCGATGTGGTATACCGGGGTTGACGTGCTGTCAGTGGGTTGAATCAGGGCATGTGAAGCGTCTGGGGTAAACCATGGAAAGCTGTGTAGGTATGTATATTTGAGTGTGTGGACGTATGTATATACATGTGTATGGGGGTGGGTTGGGCCATTTCTTTCGTCTGTTTCCTTGCGCTACCTCGAAAACGCGGGAGACAGCGACAAAGCCAAAAAAAAAAATATATATATATATATACATATATATATATATATATATATATATTATCCCTGGGGATAGGGGAGAAAGAATACTTCCCACGTATTCCCTGCGTGTCGTAGAAGGCGACTAAAAGGGGAGGGAGCGGGTGGCTGGAAATGCTCCCTCTTATTTCTTTTTTTTTCCTATAGATTGAACAGAGAAGGGGGCCAGATGAGGATATTCCCTCAAAGGCCCAGTTCTTTGTTCTTAACGCTACCTCGCTGACTCGGGAATTATATATATATATATTATATATATATATATATTATATATATATATATATATATATATATATATATATATATATATATATATATATATATATATATATATATACATATATATATATATATATATATATATATATATATATATACATAATTCATACTGTCTGCCCTTATTCATTCCCGTCGCCACCCCTCCACATATGAAGTAGCAACCCCCTCCTCCCGCATATGCGCGAGGTAGCGACAGGAAAAGACAACGAAGGCCACATGCGTTAACACTCAGTCTCTAGCTGTCATGTATAATTCACCAAAACCACAGCCTCCTTTCCACATCCAGGCCCCACTGAACTTTCCATGGTTTACCCCAGACGCTTCATATGCCCTGGTTCAATCCATTGACAGCAGGTCGACCCCGGTATACCACATCGTTCCAATTCACTCTATTCCTTGCACACAATTCAGCCTCCTGCATGTTCAGGCCCTGATCACTGAAAATCTTTTTCACCCCATCTTTCCACCTCCAATTTGGTCTCCCACTTCTCCTCCTTTCATCCACCTCTAACGCATATATCCTCTTTGTATACCTTTCCTCACTCATTCTCTCCATGTGACCAAACCATTTCAAATCACCCTCTTCTCCTCTCTCAACCACACTCATTTTATTACCACACATCTCACTTAACCTTTCATTACTTATTAGGTGAAACCACCTCACACCAAATATTGTCCTTAAATATCTCATTTCAAGCACATCCCCCCTCCTCCGCACAACTTTATCTATAGACCACGCCTCGCAACCATATAACATTTTTTGGAGCTACTATTCCTTAAAACATACCCATTTTTGCTTTCCAAGATAACGTTTTCGACTTCCACACATTTTACAATGCTCCCGAAACTTTCGCCCCCTCTTCCACCCTATGATTCACATCCGCTACCATGCTTCCATTCACTGCCAAATCCACTCCCAGATATCTAAAATACTTCACTTCCGCCAGTTTTTCTCCATTCAAACATACCTTCCAATTAAGTTGACCCTCAACCCTACCGTACCTAATAACCTTGCTCTTAATCACATTTATTCTCAGCTTTCTTCTTTCAAACACTTTAGGAAACGCAGTCACCAGCTTCTGCAGTTTCTCACCCGGAGCAGCCACCAGCGCTGTATCATCAGGGAATAACAACTGGCTCACTTCCCAAGCTCTCTCATCCACAATAGAATACATCCTTGCCGATCTTTCCAAAACTCTTGCATTCAACTCCCAAACAATCCCATCCATAAAAAAATTAAACAACCATGGAGACATCACACACCCCTGCCGCAAACCAACATTCACTGAGAACCAATCTCTTTCCTCTCTTCCTACAAGTACACATGCCTTACATCCTCGATAAAAACTTTTCACTGCTTCTAAAAACTTACCTCCCCCACCATATATTCTTAATACCTTCCACAGAGCCCTTCTATCAACTCTATCATATGCCATATCCATATCCATAAATGCTACGTAGAAATCCATTTGCTTTTCTAAGTATTTCTCACATATATTTGGCAAAGCAAATACCTAATCCACACATCCTCTACCACTTCTGAAATCACACTGCTCTTCGCCAATCTGATGCTCTGTACGTGCCTTCACCCGCTCAATCAATATCCTCCCATATAATTTCCCAGGAATATTCAACAAACTTATATCTCTGTAATTTGAGCACTCACTCTTATCCCCTTTGCCTTTGTACAATGGCACTATGCAAGCATCCCGCCAGTCATCAGGCACCTCACCACGAGTCATACATACATGAAATAACCTTACCAATTAGTCAACAATACAGTCACCCCGTTTATTAATAAATTCCACTGCAATTCCGTCCAAAGCGACTGCCTGTGAGATATACTTAGAAAAGCAAATGAATTTGTATGTACCATTTATGGATATGGAGAAGGCATACGATAGAGTTGATAGAGATGCGCAGTGCAAGGTATTAAGAATATATGGTGTGGAAGGCAAGTTGTTAGAAGCAGTGAAAAAGGGTTGTCAAAGATGTGTACGTGTAGGAAGACATGAAAGTGAATGGTTCTAAATGAATGTTGGTTTGCGGCAGGGGTGCGTGATGTCTGCATGGTTCTTCAATTCTTTTAATTAATGGGGTTGTTGGGAGGTGAATGCAAGAGTTTTGGAGAGAGGAGCAGGTATACAGTTTGTTTTGGATGAGAGAGCTTGGGAAGTGATTCAGTTGTTGTTCGTTGATGATATAGCTCTGTTGGCTGACTCGGGTGAGAAACTGCAGAAGCTGGTAACCGAGTTTGGTAAAGTGTGTGAAAGAAGAAAGATGAGTGTGAATGTGAGTAAGAGCAAGGTTATTAGGTACAGCCGGGTTGAGGGAAGAGTCAGTTGGGAAATAAGTTTGAATGTAGAGAAACTGGAGGAATTGAAGTGTTTTAGATACCTAGGAGTGGATTTGGCAGCGGATGGAACCATGGAAGCGGAAGTGAATCATAGGGTGAGGGAGGAGTAAAGGTTCTAGCAGCCTTGAAGAATGTGAGGAAGTCGAGAACGTTATCTTGGAAAGCAAAAATGACTATGTTTGAAGGAAGAGTGGTTCCAACATTGTTTTAATTTTTCGAAGCGTGCGCTATAGATAGAGTTGTGCGGAGGAGGGTGAATGTCCTGGAAATGAGATGTTTCAGGACAATATGTGGTGTGAGGTGGTTTGACGGAGTAAGTAATGAAAGGGTAAGAGAGATGTGTGGTAATATAAAGAGTGTAGTTGAGATAGCAGAGGAGGGTGTTTTGAAATGTTTTGGTCATATGGAGAGAATGAGTGAGGAAAGATTGACAAAGAGGATATATGCGTCAGAGATGAAGGGAACGATGAGCAGTGGGAGACCAAATTGGACTTTGAAATATAGAGTGAATCGGGGATTGAACATGCTGGGGGGTGAAAGGTGTGCAAGGAATAGAGTGAATCGGAAAGATGTGGTATACCGGGGTCGACGGTGCTTTCAGTGGATTGAAGCAGGGCATGTGAAGCGTCTATGGTAAACCATGGAAAGTTCTGTGGGGTTTAGATGTGGAAAGGGTGCTGTGGTATCGGTGCCTTATACATGACAGCTAGAGACTGAGTGTGAACGAATGTGCCCTTTAAATGTCATTTCCTACGCTGCCTCGCACACATGCGCGGGGAGGGGGTTATCATATCTTTTGTGGCGGTGTGGCGCGGGGAATTGATAAGGGTAGACATATGAATTTTGTACTTTTGTATATATGCATATGTCAGTGTGTGTATACAAAGTAAAACGTTGAGATGATAGGTATGTATAATTTTCTGCGTGGGGGACGGTATTTATAACATGTGCATGTGCTTGGGTTGGGCTATTCTTTCGTGTGTTTCCTTGCGCAAACCTCTCTAAGGGCGATATACAGCGAAAAAGTATAATAAATACGAATAGAAGTGAATAATTATATATATTTATAATATATATATATAATATATATATAAAATATATATAATATATATATATATATATAATATTAGGGGATAAGAGTGAGTGCTCAAATTAAAAGAGGTATAAGTTTGTTGAGTGTTCCTGGTAAATTATATGGGAGGATATTGATTGAGTGAAGGCATGTACAGAGCATCAGTTTGGGGGAAGAGCAGTGTGGTTTCAGAAGTGGTGAGGAGTGTGGATCAGGTGTTTGCTTTGAAGAATGTATGTGAGAAATACTTAAAAAGCAAATGGATTTGTATGTAGCATTTATGGATCTGGAGAAGGCATATGATAGAGTTGATAGAGATGCTCTGTGGAAGGTATTAAGAATTTTATGGTGTGGGAGGCAAGTTGTTAGAAGCAGGAAAAGTTTTCATCGAGGATGTAAGGCATTTTGTACGTGTAGGAAGAGAGGAAAGTGTTTGGGTTCTCAGTAAATGTAGGTTTGCGGCAGGAGTGGTGATGTCTCCAGGTTGTTTAATTTGTTTATGGGGGGTTTTGTTAGGGAGTGAATGCAAGAGTTTTGGAAAGAGGGGCAAGTATGAAGTTTGTTGGGGATGAGAGAGTTTGGGGAAGTGAGTCAGTTTTTTTGTTCGCTGATGATACAGCGCTGGTGGCTGATTCATGTGAGAAACTGCAGAAGCTGGTGACTGAGTTTGGTAAAGTGTGTGAAAGAAGAAAGTTAAGAGTAAATGTGAATAAGAATGCAAGGTTAATAGGTACAGTAGGGTTTAGGAGGTCAAGCAATTGGAGGGAAGTTTGAATGGAAAAAAACTGGAGAAGGAAAGTGTCTTTTAGATATCTGGATCTGGCAGCGTATGGAACCATGGAAGCCGAAGTGGATCTAGGGTGGGGGAGGGGGCAAAAATCCTGGGAGCCTTGAAGAATGTGTGGAAGTCGAACAATAATCGGAAAGCAAAAATGGTATGTTTGAAGGAATAGTGGGTTCCAAGAATGTGGGTACTGTTGCGAGAACACGAAGCATCTGACGTTATCTGTCAGTAGGATTGAATCATGGCATGTGAAGCGTCTGGGTAAACCATGGAAAGCTGAGGTAGGTATGTAAGATTTTGCGTGTGTGGACGAATGAATAACACATGTATTATGGGTGGTATGGGCCATTTCCATTCGTCTTTTCCTAGCGCTACCCTTCGCAAACGCGTGGAGACAGCGACAAAGTAAAATATATATATAAATATATAAAATATATATATAGATATAAATATATAAATAAAATATATAATATATAAATATATATATATAGATATATATATATATATATATATATAATATATATATAAATATATAATATATATAAATTATATATATATATATATATATATATATAGGGAATCAGAGATGGAGTTGGGGCAAAGAATGCTGTGGCATGAAAGAGGGAGGTGGGTTGATAGGAAAGGGTATGATGGTGGGATGAAGAAGTAAATTATTAGTAAAGAGAAGAGAAGAGGCATTTGGACGATTTTTACACGAAAAAAGCAAATGAGTGGGAGATGTATAAAGAATAGAGACAGGAGGTCAAGATAAAGGGTGCAAGAGGTGAAAAAGAGGGCAAATGAGAGTTGGGTGAGAGATAATCATTAGAATTTTAGGGAGAATAAAAAGAACTTCTGGAAGGAGGTAAATAAAGTGTGTAAGACAAGGGAGCAAATAGGCGCACATGCCGAGGTGAAAACAATTAGTGGTGATGTGAAGAAGGAGATGGAGTGAGTATGTGTTTTGATGATAAGAGTGGCAGATATAGGGTGTTTTGGTCAGGTGGTGTGCAAAGTGAGAGGGCAGGAACATGATTTGTGGTAAACAGTAGAAGAGGTAGTAAAGCCTTTTGCGGAAGATGAAAGCCGCAGGAAGCAGGTTTGGATGTATCGCAGAGATTTATTAAAAAGGGGTGACTATATTATTAACTGATTACTAAGTTATTTAATGTATGTATGACTCATGTGGTGCCTGAGGATTGGCGGATGGAGTGCATAGTGCCATTGTACAAAGTGCAAAGTAGATAAGAGTGAGTGGCTCAAAATTACAGAGATATTAGTTTGTTGAGTATAATGCCTGGTAAGATTATATGGGAGGCTATGATTGAGAGGGTGAAGGCTTGTACAGAGCATCAGATTGGGGAAGAGCAGTGTGGTTCAGAAGTGTAGAGGATGTGATGGATCAGTGTTTGCGTGAAGAATGTAATGTGAGAAATACTTAGAAAAGCAAATGGATTTGTAATATAGCAATTATGGATCCAGGAGAGGCATATGATCAGAGTTGATAGAGATGCCTCACGGTGGATATGTATTAAGAATATATGGTGTGGGAGGCCATTTGTTCAGAACAATGAAAAAGTTTTTATCTAGAATGTAAGGCATGTGCACGTGTAGGAAAAGGAAAGTGATTGGTTCTCATTGAATGGAGGTTTTGCGGCAGGGTTTTGTGATTCTCCCATGACGTTTTAATTTGTTATGGGATGGGTTGTTAGGGAGGTGATTGCAAGAGTTATAGAAAGAGGGCAAGTATGAATCTGTTGTGGAATGAGAGAGCTTGGGATGAGCCAGTTGTTGTTCGTTGATGATACAGCCTGGTGCTGATTCCCCCCCATGTGGAAACTGCAGAACTGGTTGGACCTGAGTTTGGTAAAGTGTGGTGAAGGAAAAAGTTAAGAGTAGATGTGAATACGAGCAGGTTATTAGTAACAGTAGGGTTGAGGGTCAAGTCAATTGGCAGGTAAGTTTGAATGGAAAAAAACTGAGGAAGGAAAAGTGTTTTAGATATCTGGATCTGGCAGCGGATGGAACCATGGAAGCGAAGTGGATCTATGGTGTGGGAGGGGGCAACAATCCTGTGAGCCTTGAAGAATGTGTGGAAGTCGAGAACATAAAATCGGAAATGCCAAAAATGGGTAATGTTTGAATGGAATATGGGTTCCAAGAATGGGTACTGTTGCGAGAAGCACGAAGCACTGACGTGCTGTCAGAGGATTGAATCAGGGCATGTGAAGCGTCTGGGTAAACCATGGAAAGCTGTGTAGGTAATTGTATATTTGCGTGTGTGGACGTATGTATACACATGTTTATCGGTGGTGGTTGGGCCATTTCCTTTCGTCTGTTTTCCTTGCGCTAACCTCGCAAACGCGGGAGACAGCGAAAAGTAAAAATTTATATATATATATATATATAAATATATAATATAAATATAATATATATAATATATATATATATCATATATATAATATTTTATTTTTTTTTCTTTGTCGCTGTCTCCCGCGTCCTGTGAGGAGCGCAAGAAACAGACAAAGAAATTGCCCAAACCACCCCAATACACATGTATATATACATACGTCCCACACACGCACATATAAATACCTACACAGCTTCCATGGTCTAACACCTGTCGCTTCACATGCCTATTCAACCCCCTGATAGCACGTCAAACCCTGTATAAGAGGCCACAACGATACAAATTTTTTTCACTCTATTCCTTGCCCTCCTATTTTCACCCTCCTGCATGTTCAGGCCCTGATCACACAAAATCTTTTTCACTCCATCTTTCCACCTCCAACTGGTCTCCCAACTTCTCGTTCCCTCCACCCCCGACACAGATGATCCTCTTGTTCAATCTTCCTCAGTCATTCTCCTCCATGTGCCGAAACCATTTCAAAACACCCTCTCTGCTCTCATTCAACCACGCTCTTTTTTTATTTCCCACATCTTCTCTCATACCACTTAACGTTACTTACACGATCAAACCCCTCATACCACACATTGTCTCAAAACATCTCATTTCCAGCACATCCATCCTCCTGCGCACAACTCTATCCATCGCCCGACGACTCGCTACCATACAACATTGCTGGAAGGCAGTATTCCTTCAAACCATACCCATTTTTGCTTTCCGAGATA
>NW_027264667.1:15000-17319 GCF_036320965.1 Panulirus ornatus
ATTGAATCAAGGCAAATGTGAAGCGTCTGGATGTAAACCATGGAAAGCTTGTAGGTATGTATATTTGCGTGTATGTGTGTCTGTGAGTTGGACGTATATGTATACATGTGTACTGGGGGGTGGGTTGGGCCATTTCTTTCGTCTGTTTCCGTGCGCTAACCTCGCAAACCCGCGGGAGACAGCGCAAAGCAAAAAAAAAAAAAAAAAAAAATATATATATATATATATATAATCAATATATTAAATATATATATAATTATATATATATATAGTATATATAAATATATATATTCTGTATCAACGTTTCTCCAGGACTTGTTACAACAGCATTTATATAAATATATATACTATATCCCTAATCTGGGATAGGGGATTAAGAAACTTCCAACCCACGTATTCCTGCGTTTTTCGTGGAAGGCGACTATAAGGGGAGGGAACGGGGGCTGGAGATCCTCCCCTCCGTTTTTTTTTTTTTTCCAAAAGAAGGAACATGGGGGCCAGGTGAGGATATTCCAAAAAAGGGCCAGTCCTCTTTCCTAACGCTACCTCGCTAACGTCGGGAAATGCGAATAGTTTAAAAACCAAAAAAAAAAAAAATAATATATATACTATATATATATATATATAAATATATATACTAATATATATATATATATATATATATATATAATTTTATTTTATTTTTTCATGATGGACCCTGTCCTCCCCCGCGGTTTAGCAAGGTTAGCACAAGGAAACAGACGAAAAATGGCCCAACCCGCCCACTTACATATGTACATATATACACGTCCACAACACGCAAATATACATACCTATACATCCAACGTATACATATATATTATATAAATATACACACACACAGACATATACAATATACACATGTACATAATTTCATACTGTCATGCCTTTATTCATTCCCATCGCCACCTTCGCCACACATGAAATAACAACACCCTCCCCCCTCATGTGTGCAAGGTAGCGCATGGAAAAGACAACAAAGGCCGTCATACGTTCGCACTCCAGTCTTCTGCTGTCCATGTAATAATGCATTGAAACCATATCCCTTCCCAACATTCCAGGTCCGCACAGAACTTCCATGGTTTACAACAGACGCTCACAGCCCTGGTTAAATTCATTGACAGCACGTCGACCCCCGGTATACATACGTTCCAATTCACACTCTTTCTTGCACGCCTTCACCCTCCTGCATGTTCCACGCCCGATCACTTAAAATCTTTTCCTTTCATCTTTCCACATCCCTATTTGGTCTCCCACTTTCTCCTCGTTCCCTCCACCTCTGACACATATATCCGCTTGGTCCAAATCTTTTCCGCACTCATTCGCTCTCTGTTGAGCCAACCATTTCAAAACTCCCTCTTGCTGCTTTCGCACCACAACTCTTTTTTAGTACCACACCTATCTCTTTACCCTATCAATACTTACTCGATCAAACCATCCTCACAACATACATTTGTCCCCTCAACATCTCAATTTTAGCACATCTACCTTCCATCGCACAACTCTATCCGAAGCCTACCCCCGCAACCATACAACATTGTTGGCACAACCTATTGCTCCAAACATACCATTTTTGGTTTTCCGAGATAATGTTCTTCGACTATTTCCACACCTTCTGCAAAGGCTCCCAAATTTTTCGCCCGTCCCCCACCCAACTGATTCACTTTCCGCTGTCGATGTTCCATCCGCTGCCAGATCCATCACAGATATCTAAAACACCTCACTTCCTCCAGTTTTTCTCCATTCAAACTTACCTCCCAATATACTTTACCCTTCACCCCACTGTACCTAATAACCTTGCTCTTATTCAAATTTATCTCTCATCTTTCTTCTGTCACACACTTTCCAAACTGAGTCACCAGCTTCTGCAGTTTCTCAACATGAATCACCACCAGCGCTGAATCATCAGACGAACAACAACTGACACACTTCCCTAAGCCTCTCTCGTCCTACAACAGACTGCATACTTGCCCCTATTTCCCAAACTCTTGCGCTCACTCCCTAACAACCCCAGCCATACTAAATTAAACAGCCATGGAGACATCACACACCCCTGCCGCAACCACATTCAACTGAGACCAATCACTTTCTCTCTCCTACACGTACACATGCCTTACAAATCCACGATAAAAACTTTTCACTGCTTGTAACAACATGCCCTCCCACAACCAAATATTCTAATACCGTCCACAGAGCAACTCTATCAACTCTATAATATGCCTTCTCCAATCCATAAATGGCTACAAAAAATCCATTTGCTTTTCCAAGTATTTCTCACATACATTCCTCAAGGCAAACACC
>NW_027264668.1:0-16445 GCF_036320965.1 Panulirus ornatus
TGTTGTAAATGGAAATCATGAAGAGCTTGTAGATTTATGTGCTGAAAAAGGACTGGTGATTGGGAATACCTGGTTTAAAAAGAAAGATTTGCATAAGTATATGTATATAAATAGGAGAGATGGCCAGAGAGCGTTATTGAATTACGTGTTAATTGATAGGCGCGCGAAAGAGAAACTTTTGGATGTTAATGTGCTGAGAGGTGCAACCGAAGGGATGTCTGATCATTATCTTGTGAAGGCGAAGGTGAAGATTTGTAGGGGTTTTCAGAAAAGAAGAGAGAATGTTGGGTGAAGAGAGTGGTGAGAGTAAGTGAGCTTGGGAAGGAGACTTGTGTAAGGAATTACCAGGAGAAACTGGGTACAGAATGGAAAAAGGTGAGAACAATGAAAGTAAGGGGAGTGGGGGAGGAATGGGATGTATTTAGGGAATCAGTGATGGATTGCGCAAAAGATACTTGTGGCATGAGAAGCGTGGGAGGTGGGTTGATTAGAAATGGTAGTGAGTGGTAGGATGAAGAAGTAAGATTATTAGGGAAAGAGAAGACAAAGGCATTTGGAAAATTTTTGCACGGAAGAAATGCAAATGAGTGGGAGATGTATAAAAGAAAGAGGTAGGAGGTCAAGAGAAAGGTGCAAGAGGTGAAAAAGAGGACAAATGAGAGTTGGGGTGAGAGAGTATCATTAAATTTTAGGGAGAATAAAAAGATGTTTTGGAAGGAGGTAAATAAAGTGCGTAAGACAAGGGAGCAAATGGGAACTTCAGTGAAGGGGGCTAATGGGGAGGTGATAACAAGTTGTGGTGATGTGAGAAGGAGATAGAGTGAGTATTTTGAAGGTTTGTTGAATGTGTTTGATGACAGAGTGGCAGATATAGGGTGTTTTGGTCGAGGTGGTGTGCAAAGTGAGAGGGTTAGGGAAAATGATTTGGTAAACAGAGAAGAGGTAGTAAAAGCTTTGCAGAACATAAAAGCTGGCAAGGCAGTAGGTTTGGATGGTATTGCCGTTGAATTTATTAAAAAAGGGGTGGACTGTATTGTTGACTGGTTGGTAAGGTTACTTAATGTATGTATGACTCATGGTGAGGTGCCTGATAATTAGCGGAATCTTGCATAGTGCCATCGTACAAAGACAAAGGGGATAAGAGTGAGTGCTCAAATTACAGAGATATAAGTTTGTTGAGTATTCCTGGTAAATCATATGGGAGGGTATTGATTGAGAGGGTGAAGGCATGTACAGAGCATCAGATTGGGGAAGAGCAGTGTGGTTTCAGAAGTGGTAGAGGATGTGTGGATCAGGTGTTTGCTTTGAAGAATGTATGTGAGAAATACTTAGAAAAGCAAATGGATTTGTATGTAGCCTTTTTGGATCAGGAGAAGGCATATGATAGAGGTGATGGACATGCTCTGTGGAAGGTATTCAGAATATATGGTGTGGGAGGCAAGTTGTTAGAAGCAGTGAAAAGTTTTTATCGAAGATGTAAGGCATGTGTGCGTGTAGAAAGAGAGGAAAGTGATTGGTTCTTAGTGAATTCAGGTTTGCGGCAGGGGTGTGTGATGTCTCCATGGTTGTTTAATTTGTTTATGGATGGGGTTGTTAGGGAGGTGAATGCAAGAGTTTTGGAAAGAGGGGCAAGTATGCCGTCTGTTGTAGATGAGAGAGCTTGGGAAGTGAGTCAGTTGTTGTTCGCTGATGATACAGCGCTGGTGGCTGATTCATGTGAGAAACTGCAGAAGCTGGTGACTGAGTTTGGTAAAATGTGTGAAAGAAGAAAGTTGAGAGTAAATGTGAATAAGAGCACGGTTATTAGGTTCACTAGGGTTGAGTGTCAAGTCAATTGGGAGGTAAGTTTGAATGGAGAAAAACTGTAGGAAGTAAAGTGTTTTAGGTATCTGGGAGTGGATCTGGCAGCGGATGGAACCATGGAAGCGGAAGTGAATCATAGGGTGGGGGAGGGGGCGAAAATTCTGGGAGCCTTGAAGAATGTTTGGAAGTCGAGAACATTATCCCGGAAAGCAAAAATGAGTATGTCTGAAGGAATAGTGATTCCAACAATGTTGTATGGTTGCGAGGCGTGGGCTCTGGATAGAGTTGTGCGCAGGAAGGTGGATGTGCTGGAAATGAGATGTTTGAGGACAATATGTGGTGTGAGGTGGTTTGATCGAGTAAGCAATGTAAGGGTAAGAGAGATGTGTGGAAATAAAAGAGTGTGGTTGAGAGAGCAGAAGAGGGTGTTTTGAAATGGTTTGGTCACATGGAGAGAGTGAGTGAGGAAAGATTGACAAAGAGGATGTATATGTCAGAGGTGGAGGGAACGAGGAGAAGTTGGAAAGATGGAGTGAAAAAGATTATGAGTGACTGGGGCCTGAGCATGCAGGAGAGTGAAAGGCGTGCAAGGAATAAAGTGAATTGGAAAGATGTGGTATACCGGGTTCGACGTGCTGTCAGTGGATTGAACCAGGGTATGTGAAGCGTCCGAGGTAAACCATGGAAAGTTCTGTGGGGCCTGCTTGTGGAAAGGGAGCTGTGGTTTTGGTGCATTATTACATGACAGATACAGACTGAGTGTGAACGAAAGTGGACTTTGTTGTTTTTTCCTAGCTCTACCTCGCGCATATGAGGTGGGAGGGGGTTGTTATTTCATGTGTGGCGGGGTGGCGATGGGAATGAATATAGGCAGACAGTATGAATTATATACATGTGTATATATGTATATGTCTGTGTGTGTATATATATGTATACGTTGAGATGTATAGGTATGTGTATTTGCGTGTGTGGACGTATAAGTATATACATGTGTATGTGCGTGGGTTGGGCCATTCTTTCGCCTGTTTTATTGCGCTACCTCTCTAACGCGGGAGACAGACAATGCAAAATAAAAAAATAAAATAATATATATATATATATATATATATATATATATATATATATATATATATATATATATATATATATATATATATATATATATATATATATATATATATATATATATACATATATATATATATATATATATATATATATATATATATATATATATATATATATATATATATATATATATATATATATATATATATATATATATATATATATATATATATGTGTGTGTGTGTAATGATTGTATCAGCAAAACATCTGGCACATATCTATGACTTATATGCGTCCTTCCAGGACCTGATCGAACTAGTATGGTGAGTCGCCACTTCCAGGTATCCATTTTAGTCACCGTTCTTTTTAGGACCTCTCTCAATACAATACAATTTTCTTGTACATTCCAAACTTTAACAAGGGACTAGTAATATGTGGGGGATATTTACAATGCAAATACGTATTTGGGGTATATATATATATATATATATATATATATATATATATATATATATATATATATATATATATATATATATATATATATATATATAGATAGATAGATAGATATTCATATATATATATATATATATATGTATATATATATATATATATATATATATATATATATATATATATATATATATATATATATATATATATATATTTTTTTTTTTTTTGCTTTGTCGCTGTCTCCCGCGTTTGCGAGGTAGCGCAAGGAAACAGACGAAAGAAATGGCCCAACCCACCACCATACACATGTATATACATGCGTCCACACACGCAAATATACATACCTACACAGCTTTCCATGGTTCACCCCAGACGCTTCACATGCCCTGATTCAATCCACTGACAGCACGTCGAACCCTGGTATACCAGATCGATCCAATTCACTCTATTCCTTGCCCGCCTTTCACCCTCCTGCATGTTCAGGCCCCCATGACACAAAATCTTTTTCACTCCATCTTTCCACTTCCAATTTGGTCTCCCACTTCTCCTCGTTCCCTCCACCTCCGACACATATATCCTCTTGGTCAATCTTTCCTCACTCATTCTCTCCATGTGCCCAAACCATTTCAAAACACCCTCTTCTGCTCTCTCAACCACGCTCTTTTTATTTCCACACATCTCTCTTACCCTTACGTTACTTACTCGATCAAACCACCTCACACCACACATTGTCCTCAAACATCTCATTTCCAGCACATCCATCCTCCTGCGCACAACTCTATCCATAGCCAACGCCTCGCAACCATACAACATTGTTGGAACCACTATTCCTTCAAACATACCCATTTTTGCTTTCCGAGATAATGTTCTCGACTTCCACACATTCTTCAAGGCTCCCAGGATTTTCGCCCCCTCCCCCACCCTATGATCCACTTCCGCTTCCATGGTTCTATCCGCTGCCAGATCCACTCCCAGATATCTAAAACACTTTACTTCCTCCAGTTTTCTCCAATCAAATTTACCTCCCAATGGACTTGACCCTCAACCCTACTCTACCTAATTACCTTGCTTTTATTCACATTTACTCTTAACTTTCTTCTTTCACACAATTTACCAAACTCAGTCACCAGCTTCTGCAGTTTCTCACATGAATCAGCCACCAGCGCTGTATCATCAGCGAACAACAACTGACTCACTTCCCAAGCTCTCTCATCCCCAACAGACTTCATACTTGCCCCTCTTTCCAAAACTCTTGCATTTACCTCCCTAACAACCCATCCATAAACAAATTAAACAACCATGGAGACATCACACACCCCTGCCGCAAACCTACATTCACTGAGAAACAATCACTTTCCTCTCTTCCTACACGTACACATGCCTTACATCCTCCATAAAAACTTTTCACTGCTTCTAACAACTTGCCTCCCACACCATATATTCTTAATACCTTCCACAGCGCATCTCTATCAACTCTATCATATGCCTTCTCCAGATCCATAAATGCTACAAAGAAATCCATTTGCTTTTTTAAGTATTTCTCACATACATTCTTCAAAGCAAACACCTGATCCACACATCCTCTACCACTTCTGAAACCACACTGCTCTTCCCCAATCTGATGCTCTGTACATGCCTTCACCCTCTCAATCAATACCCTCCCATATAATTTACCAGGAATACTTAACAAACTTATAACTCTGTAATTTGAGTACTCACTCTTATCCCCTTTGCCTTTGTACAATGGCACTATGCACGCATTCCGCCAATCCTCAGGCACCTCACCATGAGTCATACATACATTAAATATTAACCTTACCAACCAGTCAATAATACAGTCACCCCCTTTTTTAATAAATTCCACTGCAATACCATCCAAACCTGCTGCCTTGCCGGCTTTCATCTTCCGCAAAGCTTTTGCTACCTCTTCTCTGTTTACCAAATCATTTTCCCTAACCCTTTCACTTTGCACACCACCTCGACCAAACACCCTATATCTGCCACTCTATCATCAAACACATTCAACAAACCTTCAAAATACTCACTCCATCTCCTTCTCACATCACCACTACTTGTTATCACCTCCCCATTTGCGCCCTTCACTGAAGTTCCCATTTGCTCCCTTGTCTTACGCACTTTATTTACCTCCTTCCAGAACATTATTTTATTCTCCCTAAAATTTAATGATACTCTCTCACCCCAACACTCATTTGCCCTCTTTTTCACCTCTTGCACCTTTCTCTTCACCTCCTGTCTCTTTCTTTTACACATCTCCCACTCAATTGCATTTTTTCCCTGCAAAAATCGTCCAAATGCCTCTCTCTTCTCTTTCACTAATAATCTTACTTCTTCATGCCAGCACTCACTACCCATTCTAATCAACCCACCTCCCACTCTTCTCATGCCACAAGCATCTTTTGCGCAATCCATCACTGATTCACTAAATACATCCCATTCCTCCCCCACTCCCCTTACTTTCAGTGTTCTCATCTTTTTCCATTCTGTACTCAGTCTCTCCTGGTACTTCCTCATACAAGTCTCCTTCCCAAGCTCACTTACTCTCACCACCCTCTTCACCCCAACATTCACTCTTCTTTTCTGAAAACCCATACTAATCTTCACCTTAGCCTCCACAAGATAATGATCAGACATCCCTCCAGTTGCACCTCTCAGCACATCAACATCCAAAAGTCTCTCTTTCGCGCGCCTGTCAATTAACACGTAATCCAATAACGCTCTCTGGCCATCTCTCCTACTTACGTACGTATACTTATGTATATCTCGCTTTTTAAACCAGGTATTCCCAATCATCAGTCCTTTTTCAGCACATAAATCTACAAGCTCTTCACCATTTCCATTTACAACACTGAACACCCCATGTATACCAATTATTCCCTCAACTGCCACATTACTCACCTTTGCATTCAAATCACCCATCACTATAACCCGGTCTCTTGCATCAAAACCACTAACACACTCATTCAGCTGCTCCCAAAACACTTGCCTCTCATGATCTTTATTCTCATGCCCAGGTGCATATGCACCAATAATCACCCATCTCTCTCCATCAACTTTCAGTTTTACCCATATTAATATATATGTATATATTGATCACTCTTGAAGTAGAACCTTCAGACACAATTGAAAATGTGAAGGAAAATAGTGAAATTGGAGAAAAATGTAGCTTAGACATTGAAGCTTATTGATACAGTGGTTAAATTGATGAGAACTGCTATTGACGTTTGTGTAAATAAATTATACATTTCTTTTTTTCCATAGCCAGAGGTCGAACCATTATATGACATTCATTTTTTTCATTCATTTCAAGCTAGAAGTTTCAGTTTTCTAAATTGTTTCTTACATTTTTTCATATGTATATATATGTATGTGTGTGTGTGTGTATATGTGCGTATGTATGTGTATGTGTGTGTATGTGTATATGTATATATATATGTATATTATCCCTGGGGATAGGTGTGAAAGAATACTTCCCACGTATTCCTCGCGTGTCGTAGAAAGCGACTAGAGGGGACGGGAGCGGGGGGCCAGAAATCCTCCCTTCCTTGTATTAACTTTCTAAAATGGGAAACAGAAGAAGGAGTCACGCGGGGAGTGCTCATCCTCCTCGAAGGCTCAGAGTGGGGTGCCTAAATGTGTGTGGATGTAACCAAGAAGTGAAAAAAGGAGAGATAGGTAGTATGTTTGAGGAAAGGAACCTGGATGTTTTGGCTCTGAGTGAAACGAAGCTCAAGGGTAAAGGGGAAGAGTGGTTTGGGAATGTCTGGGGAGTAAAGTCAGGGGTTAGTGAGAGGACAAGAGCAAGGGAAGGAGTAGCAATACTCCTGAAACAGGAGTTGTGGGAGTATGTGATAGAGTGTAAGAAAGTAAATTCTCGATTAATATGGGTAAAACTGAAAGTTGATGGAGAGAGGTGGGTGATTATTGGTGCATATGCACCTGGGCATGAGAAGAAAGATCAAGAGGGGCAAGTGTTTTGGGAGCAGCTGAATGAGTGTGTTAGTGGTTTTGATGCACGAGACCGGGTTATAGTGATGGGTGATTTGAATGCAAAGGTGAGTAATGTGGCAGTTGAGGGAATAATTGGTATACATGGGGTGTTCAGTGTTGTAAATGGAAATGGTGAAGAGCTTGTAGATTTATGTGCTGAAAAAGGACTGATGATTGGGAATACCTGGTTTAAAAAGCGAGATATACATAAGTATACTTATGTAAGTAGGAGAGATAGCCAGAGCGCGTTATTGGATTACGTGTTAATTGACAGGCGTGCGAAAGAGAGACTTTTGGATGTTAATGTGCTGAGAGGTGCAACTGGAGGGATGTCTGATCATTATCATGTGGAGGCTAAGGTGAAGATTTGTATGGGTTTTCAGAAAAGAAGAGTGAATGTTGGGGTGAAGAGGGTGGTGAGAGTAAGTGAGCTAGGGAAGGAGACCTGTGTGAGGAAGTACCAGGAGAGACTGAGTACAGAATGGAAAAAGGTGAGAACAACGGAAGTAAGGGGAGTGGGGGAGGAATGGGATGTATTTAGGGAATCAGTGATGGATTGCGCAAAAGATGCTTGTGGCATGAGAAGCGTGGGAGGTGGGTTGATTAGAAAGGGTAGTGAGTGGTGGGATGAAGAAGTAAGAGTATTAGTGAAAGAGAAGAGAGAGGCATTTGGACGATTTTTGCAGGGAAAAAATGCAATTGAGTGGGAGATGTATAAAAGAAAGAGACAGGAGGTCAAGAGAAAGGTGCAAGAGGTGAAAAAAAGGGCAAATGAGAGTTGGGGTGAGAGAGTATCATTAGATTTTAGGGAGAATAAAAAGATGTTCTGGAAGGAGGTAAATAAAGTGCGTAAGACAAGGGAGCAAATGGGAACTTCAGTGAAGGGCGCAAATGGGAAGGTGATAACAAGTAGTGGTGATGTGAGAAGGAGATGGAGTGAGTATTTTGAAGGTTTGTTGAATGTGTTTGATGATAGAGTGGCAGATATAGGGTGTTTTGGTCGAGGTGGTGTGCAAAGTGAGAGGGTTAGGGAAAATGATTTGGTAAACAGAGAAGAGGTAGTGAAAGCTTTGCGGAAGATGAAAGCTGGCAAGGCAGCAGGTTTGGATGGTATTGCAGTGGAATTTATTAAAAAAGGGGGTGACTGTATTGTTGACTGGTTGGTAAGGTTATTTAATGTATGTTTGACTCATGGTGAGGTGCCTGAGGATTGGCGGAATGCGTGCATAGTGCCATTGTACAAAGGCAAAGGGGATAAGAGTGAGTGCTCAAATTACAGAGGTATAAGTTTGTTGAGTATTCCTGGTAAATTATATGGGAGGGTATTGATTGAGAGGGTGAAGGCATGTACAGAGCATCAGATTGGGGAAGAGCAGTGTGTTTTCAGAAGTGGTAGAGGATGTGTGGATCAGGTGTTTGCTTTGAAGAATGTATGTGAGAAATACTTAGAAAAGCAAATGGATTTGTATGTAGCATTTATGGATCTGGAGAAGGCATATGATAGAGTTGATAGAGATGCTCTGTGGAAGGTATTAAGAATATATGGTGTGGGAGGAAAGTTGTTAGAAGCAGTGAAAAGTTTTTATCGAGGATGTAAGGCATGTGTACGTGTAGGAAGAGAGGAAAGTGATTGTTTCTCAGTGAATGTAGGTTTGCGGCAGGGGTGTGTGATGTCTCCATGGTTGTTTAATTTGTTTATGGATGGGGTTGTTAGGGAGGTAAATGCAAGAGTTTTGGAAAGAGGGGCAAGTATGAAGTCTGTTGGGGATGAGAGAGCTTGGGAAGTGAGTCAGTTGTTGTTCGCTGATGATACAGCGCTGGTGGCTGATTCATATGAGAAACTGCAGAAGCTGGTGACTGAGTTTGGTAAAGTGTGTGGAAGAAGAAAGTTAAGAGTAAATGTGAATAAGAGCAAGGTTATTAGGTACAGTAGGGTTGAGGGTCAAGTCAATTGGGAGGTGAGTTTGAATGGAGAAAAACTGGAGGAAGTGAAGTGTTTTAGATATCTGGGAGTGGATCTGGCAGCGGATGGAACCCTGGAAGCGGAAGTGGATCATAGGATGGGGAAGGGGGCGAAAATTCTGGGGGCCTTGAAGAATGTGTGGAAGTCGAGAACATTATCTCGGAAAGCAAAAATGGGTATGTTTGAAGGAATAGTGGTTCCAACAATGTTGTATGGTTGCGAGGCGTGGGCTATAGATAGAGTTGTGCGCAGGAGGATGGATGTGCTGGAAATGAAATGTTTGAGGACAATGTGTGGTGTGAGGTGGTTTGATCGAGTGAGTAACGTAAGGGTAAGAGAGATGTGTGGAAATAAAAAGAGCGTGGTTGAGAGAGCAGAAGAGGGTGTTTTGAAGTGGTTTGGGCACATGGAGAGGATGAGTGAGGAAAGATTGACCAAGAGGATATATGTGTCGGAGGTGGAGGGAACGATGAGAAGGGGGAGACCAAATTGTAGGTGGAAAGATTGAGTGAAAAAGATTTTGAGTGATCGGGGCCTGAACATGCAGGAGGGTGAAAGGAGGGCAAGGAATAGAGTGAATTGGATCGATGTGGTATACCGGGGTTGACGTGCTGTCAGTGGATTGAATCAAGGCATGTGAAGCGTCTAGGGTAAACCATGGAAAGCTGTGCAGGTATGTATATTTGCGTGTGTGGACGTATGTATATACATGTGTATGGGGTGGGTTGGGCCATTTCTTTCGTCTGTTTCCTTGCGCTACCTCGCAAACGCGGGAGACAGCGTTATATATATATATATATATATATATATATATATATATATATATATATATATATATATATATATATATATATATATATTATTTTTTTTATTATACTTTGTCGCTGTATATATATATATATATATATATATATATATATATATATATATATATATATATATATATATATATATATATATTTATATATATATATATATATATATATATATATATATATATATATATATATATATATATATATATATTTATTTTGCCTTGCCGCTGTCTCCTGCGTTAGCTAGGTAGCGCAAGGAATCAGACGAGAGAATGGCCCAACCCACCCACATACACATGTATATACATACACGTCCATACACGCAAATTTACATAACTATACATCTCAACGTATACTTATATATACACAGATATATACATATATATACATATACATAATTCATACTGTATGCCTTTATTCATTGCCATCGCCATCTCGCCACACATGCAATAACAACCCCCTCCCCCCTCATATGTGCGAGGTAGCGCTAGGAAAAGACAACAAAGTCCACGTTCGTTCACACCCAGTCTCCAACTATCATGTAATAATGCACCGAAACCACAGATCCCTTTCCACATCCAGGCCCCACAGAACTTTCCATGCTTTACCCCAGACGCTTCACATGCCCTGGTTCAATCCATTGAACCCTGGTATACCACATCCTTCCAATTCTCTCTGTTCCTTGCACGCCTTTCACCCTTTTGCTTGTTTAGGCCCCGATCACTTAGAATGTTTAAACTCCATCTTTCTACCTCCAATTTGGTCTCCCACTTCTCCTCGTTCCCTCCACCTCTGACACATATATCCTCTTGGTCAATCTTTCCTCACTCATTCTCTCCATGTGTCCAAACCATTTCAAAACACCCTCTTCTGCTCTCTCAACCACGCTCTTTTATTACCGCACATCTCTCTTACCCTATTATTACTTACTCGATCAAACCACCTCACATCACGCATTGTCCTCAAACATCTCAATTCCAACACATCCACATTCTTCCGCATAACTCTATTTATAGCCCATGCCTCATAACCATACAACATTGTTGGAACCAATATTCCTTCAAACATACCCAGTTTTGTTCTCGAGGTAACGTTCTCGCCTTCCACACATTCTTCAACGCTCCAGAACTTTCGTCCCCGTTTCCCACCCTGTGACTCACTTCAGCTTTCATGGATTCATCCGCTGCCAAATCCCCTCCCAGATATCTAAAAACACTTCACTTTCTCCAGTATTTCTCCATTCAAACTTACGTCTCAATTGCTTGTCCCTCAGCCCCACTGAACCTAATAACCTTGCTCCTATTCACATTTACTCTCAGGTTCCTTCTTTCACGCACTTTACCAAACTCAGTCACCAACTTCGGCAATTTCTCACCCGAATCAGCCACCAGCGCTGTATTATCATTGAACAACAACTGACTCACTTCCCAAGCCCTCTCATCCACAACAGACTACAAACTTGCCCCTATCTCCTAAACTCTTGCATTCACCTTCCTAACAATCCTATCCATTAACAAAGTGAATAACCATGAAAAACTCACACACCCCTGTGGCAAACCGATATTCACTGGAAACCAATCACTTTCCTCTCTTCCTACTCGCACAAATGCGGTACATCCCTGGTAAGAACTTTTCACTGCTTCTACCAACTTACCTCCCACACCATATACATTTAAATCCATCCACAAAGCCTCTCTATCCATCCCATCATCTGTCATCTTCAGATCGATAAGTGCTACAGACAAATTCAACACTTTTTTCTAAGTATTTCGCGCATAGGTTCTTCAAAGGAAACTCCTGATCCATACATCTCTACTACTTCTGAAACCACACTTTTCTTCCACTACTCTTCCCCAACCTGTTACTCCGTACATGCCTTTATCCTCTCAATCAACACCCTCCCATATAATTTCCCAGGAATACTCAACAAAACTATACCTCTGTAATTTGAACACTCACCTTTCTCCCCTTTGCCTTTATACAATGGCACTGTGCATGCATCCCACCAATCCTCACGCGCTTCACCATGAACCATAAATACATTGAATATCCTTACCAACCAGTCAACAACACAGTCACCCCCTTTTTTAATAAACTCCACTGCAATATCATCCAAAGCCCCCGCCTTGCTGGCTTTCATCTTCCGCAAAGCTTTCACTACCTCTTCTCTATTTAGCAAACCATTTTCCTTAACCCTCTCACTTCGCACACCACATCGACCAAAAACACCCTATATCTGCCACTCTATAATCAAACATATTCAACAAACCTTCAAAATACTCACTCCATCTCCTTCTCGCTTTACCACTACTTGTTATAACCTCCCCATTTGTCCCCTTCACCGATGTTCCCATTTGTTCTCTTGTCTTACGCAAATTATTTACCTCCTTCCAAAACATCTTTTAATCCCCTTAAAGTTCAATGATACTCTCTCACCCCAACTCTCATTTGCCCTCTTTTTCATCTCTTGCACCTTTCTCTTGACCTCTTGCCTCTTTCTTTTATTCATCTCCCTGTCATTCGTACTACTTCCCTGTAAAAATCGTCCAAACGCCTCTCGCTTCTCTTTCACTAATAATCTTACTTCTTCTACTTCCATTACCTCGTCTCTTTTTACCAAGGTATCCTCTTTGACCCTATTACTTCTCACACCGTCATGACCAAAACATTCTTTATCTACCACTCTAACATCAAACACATTCAACAAACCTTCAAAATATGAAATCCATCTTCTTCTCACTTCGTCATGACTTGCTATTACATACATTTTCCCCCTTCACCGATGTTCCCATTTGTTCTCTTTTGTTACGCACTTTATTTACCTCCTTTCAAGATATCTCTTTGTTCTCCCTAAAATCTAATGATACGCTCTCACCCCAACTCTCATTTCCCCTCTTTTTCATCTCTTGCACCTTTCTCTTGACCTTCTGCCGCTTTCATTTATACATCTCCCTGTCACTTTCTACTCTTTCAATAACAATCTCAATTTTTCATCACGCCATTCACTATCCTCCTAATCTGCTCACCTCCCAACTTTCTCATGCCACAAGCATCTTTTGCGCAAGCCATCGCTGCTTTACTAGATACATCCCATTCCTCCCCCACTCCCCTTCCATCGTTTGCTCTAACCTTTTGCCATTCTGCACTCAATCTCTCCTGGTACTTCCTTACTTCTGGTTTGACCGAGTGAGTAATGAAAGGGTTTGAGAGATGTGTGCTAATAAAAAGAGTGTAGTTCAGAGAGTAGATGAGGGTGTATTGAAATGCTCTGATCACACGGAAAGCATAAATGAGGAAAGATTGACAAAGAGGATATATGTGTCAGAGGTGGAAGGAACGCGGAGAAGTGAGAGACCAAATTGGAAGTGGAAGGATGGAGTGAAAAAGATTTTGAGGGATTGGGGCCTGTACATTCAGGAGGGTAAAAGGTGTGCAAAGAATGTGAATTGGAACGATGTGGAATACTCTATATCTGCCACGCTATCATTAAGCAGATTCAACAAACCTTCAAAATACTCACTCTATCTCCTCACATCACCACTACTTGTTATCACCTCCCCATTAGCCCCTTCACTGAAGTTCCCATTTCTTCCCTTCTCTGACGCACTTTATTTACCTCCTTCCAAAATATCTTTTTATTCTCCCTAAAATTTAATGATACTCTCTCACCCCAATTCTCATTCCCTCTTTTTCATCTCGCACCTTTCTCTTGACCTCCTGCCTCTTTCTTTTATACATCTCTCACTCATTTGCATTATTTCCCTGCAAAAATCGTCCAAATGCCTCTCTCTTCTCTCTCACCGATAATCTTACTTCTTCATCCCAAAACTCACTACCTTTTCTAATTGCCCACCTCCCACGCGTCTCATGCCACAAGCATTTTTTGCGCAAGATATCACTGCTTCCCTAAATACATCCCATTCCTCCCCCACTCCCCTTACGTCCTTAGTTCTCACATTTTTTCCATTCTGTACTCATTTTCTCCTAGTACCTCCTCACACAAGTCTCCTTCCCTAACTCACTTACTCTCACCACTCTTTTCACCCCAACATTCTCTCTTCTTTTCTGAAAACCTCTACAAATCTTCACCTTCGCCTCCACAACATAATGATCAACCTTCCCTCCAGTTGCACCTCTCAGCACATTAACATCCAAAAGTCTCTCTTTCGCATGCCTATCAATTAACACGTAATCCAATAACGCTTTCTAGCCATCTCACCTACTTACATACGTATACTTATGTATATCTCTCTTTTAAACCAGGTACTCCCAATCACCAGTCCTTTTTCAGCATATAAATCTACAAGCTCTTCACCACTTCCATTTACAACACTGAACAGGCCCATGTACACCAATTATTGCCTCAACTGCCACGTTAGTCTACTTTGCATGCAAATCACAAATCACTATAGCCCGGTCTCGTGCATTAAAACTGCTAACACACTCACTCAGTCACTATAACCCGGTCTCGTGCATAAAAACTTCTAACACATTCACTCAGCTACTCCGAAAACACTTGCCTCTCATGATCTATCTTCTCATGCCCAGGTGCATTTGCATCAATAATCACCCATCTCTCTCTATCCACTTTCAGTTTTACCTATATCAATCTTGAGTTTACTTTCTTACACTGTATCATATACCCCCACCACTCCTGTTTCAGCAGTAGTGCTACTCCTTTCCTTGCTCTTGTCCTTCCACTAAACCCTGACTTTACTCCCAAGACATTCGCAAACCACTTTTCCCCTTCACACTTGAGCATCGTTTCACTCAGAGGCAAAACATCAAGGTTCCTTTCCTCAAACATACTACCTATCTCTCCTATATTCTAATCTTGGTTACATCCACACATATTTAAACACCCCACTCTGAGCCTTCGAGGAGGATGAGTACTCCCCGCGTGATTCCTTCTTCTGTTTCCCCTTCTAGAAAGTTGGAATACAAGGAGGGCAGGGTTTCCAGCCCCCCCGCTCCCGTCCCCTTTAGTAGCCTTTTACGACACGTGAGGAAAGCATGGGCAGTATTCTTTCTCCCCTATATATATATATATATATATATATATATATACATATATATATATATATATATATATATATATATATATATATATATATATATATATATATATATTATCCCTGGGGATAGGGGATTGTCCAAAACATGTTTTGGACAATCACATGTTTACCAAATGGCGTCCTAGTTTCGTCTCCTCGATGTATATCAACTGAGTGTTATATTTCTCTCTTGTATCTCCCATGATGATGTGATTATTACACGAAAGTGCACTAGGGAACTTTTCGTGTTTCATTTTCCTCATGGACTCATAGGAAATATATATATATATATATATATATATATATATATATATATATATATATATATATATATATATATATATATATATATATATATATATATATATATATATATATATACATATATATATATATATATATATATATATATATATATATATATATATATATATATATTTCATATTATTATTTATTTTGCTTTGTCGCTGTCTCCCGCGTTAGCGAGGTAGCGTAAGGAAACAGACGAAAGAATGGCCCAACCCGCCCACATACACATGTATATACATACACGTCCACAAACGCAAATATACATACCTATACATCTCAATGTGCACATATATATACACTCACAGACATATACATATATACACAGTTACATAATTCATACTGTCTGCCTTTATTTGTTTCCATCGCCACCCCGCCACACATGGAATAACAACCCCCTCCTCCCTCATGTGCGCGAGGTAGCGCTACGAAAAGACATCAAAGGCCCCACTCGTTCACACAGTCTCTAGCTGTCATGTAAAAATGCACCGAAACCACAGCTCCCTTTCCACATCCAGGCCCCACACAACTTTCCATGGTTTACCCCAGACGCTTCACATGCCCTGGTTCAATCCATTGACAGCACATCGACCCCGGTATACCACATCGTTCCAATTCACTCTATTCCTTGCACGCCTTTCACCCTCCTGCAAGTTCAGGCCCTGATCACTTAAAATCTTTTTCACCCCATCTTTCCACCAATAATTTGGTCTCCCACTTCTCCTCGTTCCCTCCACCTCTGACACATATATCCTCTTTGTCAATCTTTCCTCACTCATTCTCTCCATGTGACCAAAGCATTTCAAAGCACCCTCTTCTGCTCTCTCAACCACACTCTTTTTATTTCCAAACATCTCTCTTACCCTTACATTACTTACTCGATCAAACCACCTCACAACACATATTGTCCTCAAACATCTCATTTCCAGCACATCCACCCACTTGCGCACAACTCTATCCATAGCCCACGCCTCG
>NW_027264669.1:0-10402 GCF_036320965.1 Panulirus ornatus
AAAAAACTGGAGGAAGTGAAGTGTTTTAGATATATGGGAGTGGATCTGGCAGCGGATGGAACCATGGAAGCGGAAGTGGATCATAGGGTGGGGGAGGGGCGAAAATTCTGGGAGCCTTGAAGAATGTGTGGAAGTCGAGAACATTATCTCGGAAAGCAAAAATGGGTATGTTTGAAGGAATAGTGGTTCCAACGATGTTGTATGGTTGCGAGGCGTGGGCTATGGATAGAGTTGTGCGCAGGAGGATGGATGTGCTGGAAATGAGATGTTTGAGGACAATGTGTGGTGTGAGGTGGTTTGATCGAGTAAGTAACGTAAGGGTAAGAGAGATGTGTGGAAATAAAAAGAGCGTGGTTGAGAGAGCAGAAGAGGGTGTTTTGAAATGGTTCGGGCACATGGAGAGAATGAGTGAGGAAAGATTGACCAAGAGAATATATGTGTCGGAGGTGGAGGGAACGAGGAGAAGAGGGAGACCAAATTGGAGGTGGAAAGATGGAGTGAAAAAGATTTTGTGTGATCGGGGCCTGAACATGCAGGAGGGTGAAAGGAGGGCAAGGAATAGAGTGAATTGGAGCGATGTGGTATACCGGGGTTGACGTGCTGTCAGTGGATTGAATCAAGGCATGTGAAGCGTCTGGGGTATACCATGGAAAGCTGTGTAAGTATGTATATTTGCGTGTGTGGACGTATGTATATACATGTGTATGGGGGTGGGTTGGGCCATTTCTTTCGTCTGTTTCCTTGCGCTACCTCGCAAACGCGGGAGACAGCGACAAAGCAAAAAAAAAAAAAAAAATATATATATATATCTTTTAAACTATCCGCCATTTCCCGCATTAGCGAGGTAGCGTTAAGAACAGAGGACTGGGCCTTTGTGGAATATCCTCACCTGGCCCCCCTCTGTTCCTTCTTTTGGAAAAAAAAAAAAAAAAAAAAAAAAAAAAAACGAGAGGGGAGGATTTCCAGCCTCCTGCTCCCTCCCCTTTTAGTCGCCTTCTACGACACGCAGGGAATACATGGGAAGTATTCTTCATCCCCTATCCCCAGGGATAATATATATATATATATATATATATATATATATATATATATATATATATATATATATATATATATATATATATATATATATATATATATATATATATATATATATGATATCTGTACAGGCTATATATTTTTTTTCATATCAATACATACGATACATTGTCTTTGTAATGATATAGTTTTGATAAACATTTTTCTTGTTTTTCTTTCTTTGTCTCAACAGCCGATGTTCGAGCAACCATTACTTCTGAAATGGTATTGGTCAAGAAGGGCGAATATTCTGCAAGTAATCTAAACAATTGAATTTATGCCATTGGATTTTTCTTACTTTAGACTTTTTTCTTTAACTGCATGTTACACGACGAGAACACGGTCTGGTTTATTATTGTCATGATGGAACTTAAACAGCAGCAAAATATAGAAATATTATCATTAGATGATTGCAGTTAAAAAGTGACAGATGTAATATAGCAAGAAATATCTACAAAACAGTGAGTTAGTGACATGCTTCTTATATTTGTAATACAACTCTGAAGTTAGTTCGTAGATCCTTAAGGAAAATGAATGGTGGACAAATGGTGAAGGAAGGTGCAAAAACCGGGCTAAGTATTTCAGTCCAAACTAGATTTCTTTTGTTCGCTGCTTCGACATTGATCTCAGGACAGTTCAATGGCTGATATCCACATGACACAGAAAACCTTCTATCAAGGACGATAGACAAATAGATAGAAGATGGAATAAATAGTTAAACTGATAGATGTAGGTGCAATCAGAGTCGCCTAAGATTTCGCTCATGGCGAATGAAATGATAAATGGGCGAGGCTATAACCATCGTCTGTGATTATTGTAGATGACTAATTATGATCAATCTTTATGGCTTTTGTGCGACTGCTGTTAGCCTTTGAAGGTTAATGTTCCCTCAAAGTTTCCCGGACCCTACCACTAAGAGGTCAGCAGTTCGACTTAGGGTCCATTTGTGCCATATCTATGGCTCCCAACAGAATGGAAGTATTTTTTTTTTTTTTTTTTTTTCATCCCAGTAGATGGGACTCATAAATGGCAGGAACAATTCCTAACGATTTGATCCTTTATGATAACCGCTTCATTCGTACAATAGTTTGTCAATAATTTGCAACTGAATGAGAACTTTTGCCATAGGAAGTCTTCTGAGGACCAGGTATAACAGGGTCGACTGCTGGAGAAAGAGGAGATTCTCCAGTCTCAACGACGGGAACTTAAGGTTCAAGGAATTTCAGGGATGAATGTTGGTGGTGTGGACTTTAATCTTCAACACGGCCGCTTCAGCTTTAGGGTCGGCTGCTGCTGCAGGTGCTGCTGATCCTCTAGTTGCAGCGACGGACACATCAGGGTCTTCATCGACGACCAGTACGAGTACGTCGGGATCCACCAAGCCTGATTCATCCCCATAGAAGTAGGGGATTAAGGTCACCAATTCAGTGGTAGGCATCACTTTGCTCCGTTGTTTGGTGGGAGCCAAAGAAACATTGATGGGGATGGCGGCTGCTCCTGTGTCAACTACACCAGTTTCCTCGCTGGGTCCGCCTTTGCACAGGTCATCATCATCTTGATGCCGAGTCTGGATCTTCACCACTACTCTCTCGTGCACGGGTTCGATATCCAGACGTGATCTCTTCCTGGAAGGCCTTTGGCATTCTGGAAGGCACCGCTTTCCTCCCTGGGCCAGGCCCTCACTGCCGGACAACCAGGCAATTCTGGTGTAGGCGTACTCCTGGTGGCGGCCGTTGCGTCCTCCAAGTCTGCGATCTGCCTTGATGCCCCACCGTCCCAGTGTTCTGCCGACGTTCAGGACGGCAGCTTTCTCGTACCCGAACCCTTCGCAGAATTCACAGTATCGCAAATATAGCTCAGTTCGGCTTATACAATCTTTAACAGCCCCGGTTTGCTGGATGTGAGCCTCGAAAAATTCAAGGAAGGATTCCTTGCCAGGGTACCGATGGGCAGCGCGGACGTGAGTCATTTCTGCGATCTGGTGAGATGAGTGATTTACTTGACGAAGTAAACTTTCATAGACCAGCACTTGCAAAAATATAGTGAAGCCACACAAAAATATAGTAGACTAGCGTTTCCTTATTGATTTAATATCCTAGATGATAGATTAACAGAGTGAAGTTGAAGCACTAGTGTAGTGAAGATGAAACAACAATATAGTGAAGGTAGCAGGATACGGTAGAGGGTGTACACTGGGCAGAATTACCTCTTGTGGAGAGTGTAATGTAGCTTGTAGCGGAAATATAATGACATCAATGATTGTGTGTGTGTATATATGTGTGTGTCTGTGTGTGTGTGTGTGTGTGTGTGTGTGTGTGTGTGTGTGTGTAGTTGTACAAAGACTATATAAGAAAGACAGGAAAGCAGGAGTAATCTCGCGTGAGCAATGACTGCTTTAATTGTGCGCGTTGTCAACAGCTGGTGGTACTAATTACCCTTGCGCTGTCTGGCTGTCTGTTTGTTGACGAAAACTTTACAGTGAGTTTTCAGTTTAAAAAAAGAAAATAATCTAAAACTTGTTTTTTTTATGTTTTTCCCAAGGATGAAGCATTGTATGGACGACTTGAGACAACTATGAGCAATAACATATGTAGGTAACATTAAACACAATGTTAGGGACCAAATCAACTGGACGGTTTCATCAACAATCATGCCATATCAACCAGGACATATTTCATTCTTTAACATTAAAGCAACATATTTACATACATATCCTGTAATTGGTCCACGTAAGCCTAATGATCCTGATGAAGTGATTATGCTGATGAGAGATGATGGGAAATACTCTAACAATAATGAGCTTGAAAACAAAGTTAACTAGCATAAGTGATTCGTCAATAAGTAAGCTCAAGAATATTTTTTTCTTTAATTACAAAACTGTAGGTATTGGAGAAATATGGTATGTACTTCTTGATATCTAAAAAATTCGCCTTTGTGTTTGTTGAGTTTGTAGAAAAATGTGGTTGTCTGTTATCTACTTGTCTTAGATTTATCCCATCCTACGTTTATATTTATGAATGTCTTACCAATTCCATCACAGCAATACCCCTTACCTTTCTTTGTCCTGTGGAAATGTGTGTAAAATGTGATGTGTGGGAGTAGTTTTCCTCCTCATACATATCACACATAGATAACATCTTTTTCTGCTCATAATCATATATCTGATTAATCTCATGTGAGTTCTACGTACCGAATCATAGACACCATTATCTCTCACCATCATGTTCACTGCAGAGAGAGACACCATTATCTCTCACCATCATGTTCACTATAGAGGGAGACACCATTATCTCTCACCATCATGTTCACTGCAGAGAGAGACACCATTATCTCTCACCATCATGTTCACTATAGAGGGAGACACCATTATCTCTCACCATCATGTTTACTACAGAGGGAGACACCATTATCTCTCACCATCATGTTCAATACAGAGGGAGACACCATTATCTCTCACCATCATGTTCACTACAGAGGGAGACACCATTATCTCTCAATATCATGTTCACTACAGAGGGAGACACCATTATCTCTCACCATCATTAAGTTCTGGCCTGCAAGTAACAGAGATCTGCTACTCAGGACCACCTGGCCATTGTTTGTTCGTGCCAACATTTCCATCTATCGATCGCCAATATACCCAGTCTGTCCCATCTATCGATTACTATAACCAATCTGTCCCATCTATTTATTTTCATTATACACTGTCTGTCCCCATCTATCGATCTTCACTATACCCTGTCTGCCACCATCTATCGATCTTCACTATACCCTGTCTGTCCCATCTATCGATCTTCACGATACCTTGTCTGTCCTATCTATCGATCTTCACTATACCCAGCCTGTCCCATCTATGGATCTTCTCTATACCCTGTCTGTCCCATCTATCAATCTTCACTATACCCTGTCTGTCCCACCAATCAATTCATTATAATGTGTGTCCCGTGTACACATCTTCACTATAACCTCTGTCCCATATATGGATCTTCACTATACCCAGCACCCAGCCTGTCCCATCTTCAATCATAAAATACACAAAGAATTATAATCTTAATATCAGTGATGGTTTATAGAAATTAGATAACTTTATTGTTGATAGAATATGTAAAATGACAAGTTTATGAACTTTCGCTCTCTATCTTGGACAATCTCAGGTTTACCAAATGGCGTCCTAGCTTGGTCTCCTCGATGTATATCAACTGACTGTTATATCTCTCTCTTGTGTCTCCCCTGATGATGTGATTATGACACGAAAGTGCACTTGGGAACTTAATGGGGTTCATTTTCCCCGTGGACTCATATTAATATCTTGAACACGCGGAAAATTGTGGTCCTTCCCAGTTTATATTTCGCGATTGTTCAAAAAAGAAAACTAGCAAGGTTAGCGGTTCCTGGCGTGAGAAGTGGTCGCCACTTTCAAGGAGAGAGTTCTATCGTATCTTTGGGGGAGATGGCTACCGTGACTGCTGGTTTAGGCTTCGTGGTGTTCCAATCTGATTTAATATAAATCACTTTTTAAACAAAAACTTTCGTTAGCTATAAAAACGGCCTGAAGTATTTCCTGCAAATTTGGTATTTGCTTTTAGGGAAATAGATTTGCATACAAGCCTTAGGATAAGAAATATTTCTAATGATGAATAAAAATCCTATGTTAGAATTTTTAATGGCATCATCTGCACATCTTCACTATACCATCTGTCCCATCTATGGATCTTCACTATACCCAGCCTGCCCCATCTATCAATCTTCACTATACCCTGTCTGTCCCATCTATGGATCTTCACTATACCCTGTCTGTCCCATCTACGAATCTTCACTGTACCCTGTCATTCCCATGTATGCATCTTCACTACACCCTGTCTCTCCCATCTATGGATATTCACTATACCCTGTCTGTCCCATCTATCAATCTTCACTGTACCCAGTCTGTCCCATCTATGGATGTTCACTATACCCTGTCTGTCCCACCTATCGATCTTCACTATATCCAGTCTGTCCCATCCACCTGTACCCCTGGTCACCATGTAACAACCATTAACCCACCTACAATATTTTAGATGGTCTCTGCATTCAAAATCGCCGAAGTCGACATGCTTTTGTTTGTATAAAGTCGACTATGCTTTTATTTCTATGTAGGATATTAGAGCATGGGGGTACCTTACTATATTTTTCCATATCAGTATAGACTCACTATATTTGTGGACGTACAAGGATAACCGAGGTTACTTCGTAAAGTACACAACGTAATCATAGTATCTTCAACATGGAAGTTTTTGCAAAAAGCTCAGTTGTGGAGGTGGTCGAGCAGCAGCAGGTGCTCTGGGTCGCCCTCCTTGACCAGGCCTACCTGCCTTTCCACGATGAGGAGGATTTGCTGGACCGTCCACCACACGAGACCCGACTCCCACATATAGATGAGTTGGGCTGCGATGATGACGACATACATGTCATCGTGCCCACCAACGAGCAGTTGCAAGGGGTTCTCAAAACCGTCCTGCAGAGGTATACCATCAGGGTCGTCAACGTTCCATACAAAATCTCAAGGTCGAACGTCTGGGAATTCTTCAATCAGTTCGGCGACATCGTTCGCTTCGACATGCAGTCCTACACGACCTACGAGAACCACCGCGGGATTGCCGTCATCCAGTACTCCTGCTATGCCTCCTACAAGAAGGCACTTCTTGCCGACGTGACACCACTTTCCGTCAACGGTCGCTGTGCAAAAGTGAAACCTCACCGTCCCACTGATGCTGACCAAGTGACCTCGCCCACTCAAGTGGCACTGCAGCCCACACTCCCTACCAGACCCACCATCCATGAGGAAATGCAGCCCACCCCACTTGTCAGGCCCGCCTTCAGGGAGACATGGCAGGTCTCAAGACCTGTCAGGCCCACCATTCAAGACCGACTTGGTCCCCCAACACACGTCAGGCCCACCATTCAAGACCGACTTGGTCCCCCAAAACATGTCAGGCCCAGCGTTCTAGACCGACTGGGACCAATAACACATGACATGTCCTACGTTACAGACCGACTACACTCCGCACCACGTACGGGCGTTAAAAGGCGTGTCGAGATGACACACGCTCCCCGTGCCAAAAGATTCAGTTGGTGAGGAACCTGAGTTCTTTCTTCCTGCTGGTGCTGCAGGAGAACACGGCCCTAGAGTGGACACTGGAGGTGTTGTTTGTGTTTGTGTTTGGGTTATCACAGAGGAACCAACACCAAGACAACTTTAGTTTGGCCTCGCCAAGGATAACGTTAATCTGGCGGAAGTCTGGCTTTCTCCCAGTAGTGGATGACACATAATATCTACGTAGGGACGTTGAAAAACAAAGAAAGAAAAAAAATGGGAACATTATCCCGCCCAAAAAAAAATGCATATATTCACGGGGATAATTTCCATCGTTTTCAAAGAAAAAATGAAACTCTTCCGACGCTACCGTGCCTTCCATGAAGCAACCCTCAAAGAAATCACTTTCTACACAATGTGCAAGGATTCAGTTAGCCAATCTTCATATGACTGGGCCTATTCTTCCCTCTGATTGATTCATTTTTCAAGATTAAGGAAAGTTATAATAAAAATATTGTATTGAGTTTCTCCGTTGGCGTCAGGGTAAACACCCATCCCCCCCGAAGCTTGGTTACCTTTCCGTGGTGGGGGGGACTTCATGGATTGGGCAGTAGCAACCATCGTTGTTTGCTTCTGTTCAATCCATGAACGAAAAACCAAGCATCTTGAGCGTAATTGTCGTATAAATTCACTTGGTGTCAAAACTGACGCGAAAGCGGTTGTCTCAATTTTGTCAGAAATGTTTGTGCGTTTCGGCCTGATGGCGGGAGTCGGTTTGGCGCTGTGGTCATGAGGGAATACGAGGAAGATTGGCAACCGTCCCAGAAGTAGCTACAGTGAGGCCCAAGCAGCTGTCCCTAATACTGTGGAAGGCACTCATGTAAGGTGTGCAGTGAGGCGCAGCAGTAACAAGGGAAACGGACAACCAAAACAGCAATCTTGGTCATCAGGAGGCTATCCAATGCTTAGAGTAGATAAGGACGATTATTGTATGGCTTCGCTCAGAGGATGAAAATCTTAGCCGTGAAAATCAAAAAGTAAAATAACTAGTAGTTAGTGGTAGTGAAGTGGAATTACCGTATTTCTGTTGTCTTAATAGTAAAACGAAACTTCTCGTTTTCTCCATCAATCTACAAGTGCTGTAGACCACCATCCTTAAGGTTGTAAGGTAATGGTAACTACAACGTTATGACCTCAGCAAATTTGTGATGGAAATTGCAGGAAATGTAGTAATGTATATAATATAAATTATATAGTTGTATAATAAATGTGCATCAAAATTTTGTCTTCTTTGTTCCCGTTCATTAATTCAAATACAGGTAAGTTTTCCCTCTAACGAGGTGGGATAAGCTACGTGCACTCGGCTTGTAAATGTGGTGACTTTCCCTTCATTACCACAATGGTATGTTGAACTGAAGATGTAGAATTCCGTGGACGAAACTGAGATAGGAAATCAATCTACATCAAAAATTGAACGTATGCATCTTTAGATGGACATAAAACAAACGGACGGAGGGGCACACTGGAGCAAATGAATTTCAATATCACCACTTAAAGTGGGCCTTTCAAGTAGTTGTGGCTTTAAAGCAAACTTTTTCTAGCCAAGGTTTAGTTAGCACCTAAACTAATCCCCACGACCTTACCTTAAGAAATATTTTCAGAAGGTACTGTCTGAACATATTTCTAAGGTAAGGTCATTTAGGTTTGGTTTAGATGCTACCCTAACCTAGGCTAGAAAGTTTCCTTTGCTTCAGAGTCCCAAATACGTAGACGGGCTACTGTTGATATTAAACAGTAAAAGAAAGGTGATAAAACTGAGATGAAATGAATAAAAATATAGAATGGGTCAATTGAAGAGTTGAAGTATTTGCTAAATACAATTTTTGACAAATCCAAATGTATCCTAAAGTCAGTCACTTAAATCACAATGCTGAATATCATTTTAATTGTTGGAACTAGTTACAGGAAGTGAAAATATCAAGCTTAAAGGGATGCCATTACAATAACTTCATATACCTGTATAGGATCTCTTAAACTTCTTTTCCGTAAAGCTGAATGGATTTAAGTCGTTTAATCTGCTCTCTGAATTTGTTTCTCAGACCAGTAATCATCTTTGGAGATTACCTCAGTAATTTCTCCATTCAATCTCTTCCTTTTCAAATTAGTTGACGACCACAGCAGTACAATATCCAAGCTGGGATGGCTATGTTTTGAGAAGGCGAGAGGTCAGGTTATGCAAGAATGTTAGAAATGGCTTCCATCAGTTTCTATCCTATCTACTCTAAATATTTTGGGTTATTAGAACTTAGAGATTTATGAGTAAATTATACTGAAAGTTGGTTTAAAGTTGCCTGACCCAACATAACAACATCTTGGTAATGGTGACCTGATGAAGGATACTGAACCTAACCTAACCTATATTAATACCTGACTAGTGATTATATGATCAAGGATGCCTTAGCTATCCTACCTTTAACGTTAAGCTCTATCTCAATTTCCTTAACCTTCATTTTAAGGATAACATCAAAAGGGAAAACTCTTTAACATCGACGATAATATATTCTATGTACTCAAGTGATTAAAGTGGGTGGAGCCGTCCTAACAATACTTAGTAAAAATGGGCCTGGATAAGCAACACAAACGTATCAGGGTTTTATGATTTTTTTTATTTTCTGTTTGATTTTCATGAACAAATTTCATTATTACTTGAAAACTTTTTGCCCTCTAGGTATAATTCAATTTACTACTTTCTCAATAGAATAAATACAAAGGTTTTCACCACTATTCAGTATTTTATCTTTCTTTAATAAGCACCTCTTTTGTACGTATAATCCACTCCTGCCATTTTATTGATATCTGCACACACACTCACACAAACACCCACACACACACACACACACACACACACACACACACATATATATATATATATATATATATATATATATATATATATATATATATATATATATATATATATATATATCTTTTTTTATATTATACTTTGTCGCTGTCTCCCGCGTTTGCAAGGTAGCGCAAGGAAACAGACGAAAGAAATGGCCCAACCCCCCCCCATACACATGAACATACATACGTCCACACACGCAAATATACATACCTACACAGCTTTCCATGGTTTACCCCAGACGCTTCACATGCCTTGCTTCAATCCACTGACAGCACGTCAACCCCGGTATACCACATCGCTCCAATTCACTCTATTCCTTGCCCTCCTTTCACCCTCCTGCATGT
>NW_027264670.1:0-3726 GCF_036320965.1 Panulirus ornatus
TCCCCAACCTGATTGCTCTGTACATGACATTTTAGCCACTCAATCAATACCCTCCCATATAAATTTCTTTAAGAAATCTCAACAAATTATACTTCTGTAATTTAAAACACCTTTATCCCTTTGCCCTGACACTGGCACTAGCCTGCTAAATATATATATATAAATATAGGGGTAGGGTATTTAAAATACTTCCCACGAATTCCCTGCGTGTCGTGGGGGGGAGAAGGCGACTAAATAGGGGAGGAGCTGGGGGGCTGGAAATCCTCCCCTCTCGTATTTTTTTTTTTTTTTTTTTTTTTTTTTTTTTTTCCAAAAGAAGAACAGAGAATTGGGCCAGGTGAGGTATTCCCTCCAAAGGCCCAGTCCACCTGTTCTTAATGCTACCACTCGCAAACGCGGAAATGGCGAATAGTATAAAAGAAAAAAGAAAGATTATACATGAAAAAAGTGCATAAGAACGCGCACTTTCATAGAACATACAAACCTCCCAACAGCCAGGAATCGAAACCGGACCCCCTGTGCAAGATGCAGGCATTGGAACCGCTAGGCTATGGCCTGGCTTAATAGTAAACAACCAATACGAATACTAAGTACTACGAATACTTCGTCTCATCAATGATGAGTCAACCGAGTCTATACCGTTATTTACCAACAGGTCGCACATAGCCAGCTGATAGCGTTTTTAGACCGAACCTAACTGTACAAACGCGGAGGTAATATGAATACGATTAAAGTTCATGGCCAGCCCATTGCCTATCGGTACATGCCTGCCTCTTGCACTGGGGTCAGGGTTCATCTGGCAGTTTGGAGGTTTGTATGAAGTATGAAGGTGCCGTTCATATGCACTTTATTCGTATTCATATACCTCCGCGTTTTACAGTTTAGTTCGGTAAAACGCTATCAGCTGGCTATGTGCGCCTGTTGGTAAATAACGGTATAGACTCGGTTGCTCATCATTGTTGAGACGAAGGTATTCGAGTACTAGTAATCGAATAAGTTTTACTATTAGCCAGGCCCATAGCCTAGCGGTTTAGCATGCCTTCCCTCATGCACAGGGGTCCCCGCGTTCGATCCTGGCTGTTGGAGGTTTGTATTATCGATATAATATATTTATATACTATTATCCCTGGGACAGGGAGAAAGAATACTTCCCACGTATCCCCTGCGTGACGTAGAAAGGCGACTAAAAGGAAGGAGCGGGGGCTGCAAATCCTTCCCCCTCTTGTTTTTTTTTTTTTTCCCAAAAAGGAACAGAGAAGGGGGCCATATTAGGATATACCCTCAAAGGCCCATCCTCGTATCTAAACGCTCGCTACCTCGCTAACGCGGGAAATGACGAATAGTATCAATATATATATATATATATAATATATATATATATATAATATATATATATATATATATATAATATATATATTTCTTTCTCTTTCAAACTATTCGCGCATTATTCCCGCGTTAGCGAGGTAACGTTAAGAACAGAGAACTGTTCCTTTGAGGGAATAATCCTCACCTGGCCCCCCTTCTCTGTTCCTCTCTTTTGGAAAATTTACAAAAAAAAATAATGAGAGTGGAGATAACCAGCCCCCCTCCCTCCCCTTTTAGTCGCCTTCTACGACACGCAGGGAATACGTAGGTAGTATGTCTTTCACCCCTATCCCCAGTGACAATATATAAATATTATAATATATATATATATATATAATATATATATATATATATATATATATATAATATATATAATATATATAATGTTTTTTTTGCTGTCTCCCGCTTTTGCGAGGTTAGCGCAAGGAAATAGACGAAATAAAATGGCCCAACCCACCCCCATACACATGTATATACACACGTTCCCACACACGCAAATATACAATACCTACACAGCTGTCCATGGTTTACCCCAGACGCTTCAACATTCCTGATTCATCCACTGACAGCACGTTCAACCCCGGTATACCACATCGATCCAAATCCACTCTATTCCTTGCCCTCCTTTCACCCTCCTGCTTGTTCAGGCCCCCAGGATTCACACAAAATCTTTTTCACTCCATCTTTCCACCTCCAATTGGTCCTCCCACTTCTCCTCGTCCCACCACCCTTCCGCACATATATCCTCCTTGGTCAATCTTTCCTCACTCATTCTCTCCATGTGCCCAAACCATAACAAAACACCCTCTTCTGCTCTCCAACCCACGCTCTTTTTAATTTCCACCACATCTCTCCTTACCTATACGTTACTTACTCGATCAAAACCACCTCTAACACCACACATTTCCTCAACACCTCATTTCCAGCACATCCATCCTCCTTGCGCACAACCAATCCATAGCCCACGCATCGAACCATACAACATTGTTGGAACCACTATTCCTTCAAACTAAATACCCCATTTTTGCTTTCCGAATAATGTTGCCGACTTCCACACATTCTTCAAGGCTCCCAGGATTTTCGCTCCCCGACCCCACCCTAATGAGTCACTTCCGCTTCCATGGTTCCATCCGATGCCAATCCACTCCCCAGATACCTAAAACACTTTACTTTCTCCAGTTTTTTCTCCCATTCAACCTTACCTCCCAATTGACTTACCCTCAACCCTACTGTACCTAATAACCTGGCTCTTATTCACATTTACCCATAACTTCTTCTTTCACAACACTTTACCAAACTCAGTCACCAGCTTCTGCAGTTTCTCACATGAATCACCACCAGCGCTTATCATCATCGAACAAAACAACTGACTCACTTCCCAAGCTCTCTCATCCACAAGAGACTTTCTACTTCCCCTCTTTCCAAAACATCTTGCATGCACCTCCCTAACAACCCCATCCATATACAAATAAACAACCAGGAGACATCACGCACCCCTGCCAGCAAACCTACATTCACTGGAGGGTATTGATTGAAGGGTGAAGGCATGTACAGAGCATCAGATTGGGGAAGAGCAGTAGTGTTTCAGAAGTTGTATAGATGTGTGGATCAGGTGTTTTGCTATTGAAGAAAATGTATGTGAAGAAATACTTAGAAAAGCAAATGGATTTGTTATGTAGCTCTTATGGATCTGGAAGAAGGCATATGATAGAGTTGATAGTAGTAGTATCTGTGGTAAGGTAATAAGAATAAATGGGGGTGGTGAGGCAAGTTGTTAGAAAGTAAAACATGATAAGTTTTTTATATCGAGATGTATGGCATGTGTACGTGTAGAAAGAGGAAAGTGATTGGTTTCTCATTGAATGAAATATATAATATATCAATATATATATATATATATATATATATATAATTATATAATATATATTATATATATTAATAATAATATATATATATTATTTTATTATTCATTATACTTTGTCGATCTCAGTCCGTGTTAGCGAGGTAGCGCAAGGAAACAGAAAAAATGGCCCAACCCAAACCCACATCACATGTATATACATTAAACGCTAACAAACCACATATACATACCTAAACATATTTCAACGTATACATACATTTACATACACAGACGTATACATACATCCACATGACATATTCATACCATGCTGCCTCATACAATTCTCGCCGCCAACACGAGCCGCCACCACAGAAATGACACTCCCCTCCCCCCGCGGTGCGCAAGGTAGCGCTAGGAAAGACAACAAAATGAAGGCCACATTCGTATCACAATCATCTCTAGCAGTCAGTGTAATGCAAAACGAAAACCAAAGCTCCCTTTCCACATCCAGGCCCCCACAG
>NW_027264671.1:0-6892 GCF_036320965.1 Panulirus ornatus
CATTCTGCACGCATCTCCCTTGCACTTCCTCACACAAGTCTTTTTTCAAGCTCATTTAACTCTTATCACTGTCTTTACACACATTCACCTTCGCCCCCACAAGATTATGAATCAGACATAACCTCCAGTTGCACCTCTACACTTAACATCCAAAAGTCTCTTCTTTCACATGCTTTCAATTAACACGACTCCATTAAGTACTATAAGTACATATGTGTAAGTTGGCGAGATGCCGAGAGAGTGCTCTGGCATCTCTCCAACTTACACATATGTACTTATGTATATCCTCTCTTTTAAACCGAGAATATTTCCCGGTCACCATTCTTTTCAGCACACAAATTACCCACTCTTCGCCCTATCCCATTTACAACACTGAACACACCCATGTACACCAATTATTCACTCAACTCCACATTACATATCCTTTGCATTCATATCACCCATCACTATAACCTGGTCCGTGTATCAGAGCTACCTAGCACCACTCACTTGTTGCTGCTCCAAACACTGCCGTCCATGATCTTGCTTCTCATGATCAAGTGCATAGCACCAATGATTTACCCATCCTCTCTACATCCACTTTCACTTATACTCATAACGAAATCAATCTAGAGTTACTTTCTCACATCTACATATCACACACTCCACACCTCCTGTTTCAGGAGGTAGTCTAACTCCAGCCTTTGCTCATGTTCGCTCTCATCAACCCCTGACTTTACTCCAAAACAATCCCGACCACCCTTCCCCTCTACCCTGAGCATCATTTCACACAGAGCCAAAACGTCCAGTTCCTTTCCTCAAACATACTACCTTCTCTCCTTTTTTCTCATCTTCTTTATGCATCCACACACATTTAACACCCAATCTGAGCCTTTGAGGAGGATGAGCAACTCCCCACGTGACTCCTTCTGTTTCCCCTTGAGAAAGTCAAGATACAATGAGGGATGTATTTCTAGCCCCCTGCTCACCATCCCTTTAGTCCGCCTTCTACGTTACCTGGGAATGTGTATTCTTTGTCCCCTGTCCCCAAGGGAATAGATATTTTTTTATTTTTTTTATCAAACTTTGTCGCTGTTCTCGACCTCGTTAGGACAATATTGTAGGTGTGAGGTGGGTTTATGATTGAGGAAGTAAAAGAAAGGTAAGAGAGACAGTGTGGTGGTAAAAGAGTGATTGTTGAGCGAGCGATAAGAGGGTTGTTATGAAATGTTTGGTCACATGGAGAGAAATGAGTGAGGAAAGACTGACCAAATAGTATATATGTGTCAGAGGTGGAAGGAACTAGGAGAAGTAGGAGAACCAAATGGTGGTGAAAATGAGAGTGAAAAAGATTTTTGATGATTTGGGGCAATGAACATGCGGAGGGTGAAAGTCCGTGCAATGGAATAGAGTGAAAATGAACGATGTAGAAAATACAGGGGTCGACGTGCCTGTCAATTGGATTGAACCAGGCATGTGGAGTGTCCCCTTGGTAAACCCATGGAAAAGTACTGTAGGGCCTGGATGATGGAAAGGGAACTGTGGGATTTCTGTGGCATTATACATTTATACGCTTCATGCTACATAATGTCCTCAAACAATCTCATTTCCAGCACAGCTACTGGTGTCCACCCCACTGCACAACTCAATCTATAGCCCCACACCACACTACCATATAACATGGTAAACCACTATTTGCTTCAAAAACATTACCCATTTTTGCTTTCGAGATAATGTTCTTTGACTACCACACATTCTTCAATGCTCCCAAGATTTTCGCACCCCTCCCCCACCCTAGATTCACTTCCACTTCCATGGTACCATCCGCTGCCAAATCCACTCCCGAGATATCTAAAACACTTCACTTCCTCCCATTTTTTCCTCCATTCCAAACTACCTCCCAGTTGACTTGTCCCTCCAGCCCAACTGTACCTAATAACCTTGCTCTCATTCACATTAACTCTCAGCATTCTTCTTTCACACACTGTACTCAAACTCAGTCACCAGCTCTGCAGTTTCTCACATGAATCATCCACCAGCGCTGTATCATCAGCGAACAACACTGACTTCACTGACCAAGCTCTCTCAACCCCAAGCAGACTGCATACTTGCCCCTCTTTCCAAAACTCTTGCATTCACCTCCCTAACAACCCCAATCCATAAAACATAAATAAACAACCATGGAGACATCACACAACCCCTGGCCGCAAACCTACATTCACTGAGAACCAATCACAACCTCTATCTTTCCTACACGTACACATGCCTTAACTCTTTTGATAAAAACTTTTCACGCTTCTAACAACTTCCTCCTTTCCTCCCACACCATATATTCTTAGTACCTTCCACAGAGCATCTCTATCAACTCTATCATTCCTTCCACCAATCCATAAATGGCGAAATACAAATCACATTTGCTTTTCTAAGTATTTCTCAACATACATTCTTCAAAGCAAACCACCTGATCCACACATCCTCTACCACTTCTGAAACCAAACTGCTCTTTCCCCAAACTGATGCTCCTGTACTTCCCTACCACCCTCTCAATCAATACCCTCCCATATAAAATTACCAGGAATACTCAACAAACTTATACCTCTAATATTGAAGCACTAAAACATCACTCTTATCCCCTCAGCCTTGTACAATGCCCTATGCAAGCATTCCGCCAATTCCTCAGAGGCACCTCCACCATGAACTCATACTCACATTAGATAACCATAACAACCAGTCCAAGAATACAGTCACCCCCTTTTTTAATAAATTCCACTGCAATACCATCCAAACCTGCTGCCTTGCTGGCTATCAGCATCCGCAAAACTTTACTACCTCTCTCTGTTTACCAAATCATGTTCCATACCCCCATCACTTGCACACCACCATCGACATAACACTTTATATCTGCCACCTCAATCATCAACACATTCAACACACCATCAAATACTCACTCCATCTCTCTCTCCACATCACCACTACTTGTTGTAACCTCCTCAATTAACCCCCTCACTGAAGTTTTCCCATTTGCTCCCTTGTTTTTACCGCACTTATTTAACCCTCCTCCCAGAACATCTTTTATTCTCCCTAAAATTTAATGATAATCTCTCACCCCAACCCTCTTTGCCCTCTTTTTCAACCTCTTGCACCTTTCTCTTGACCTCCTGCCTCTTTCTTATATACATCTCCCCATCATTTTTGCATTTTTTTCACGTCCAAAAATCGTACCAAAAATGCCTCTCAACTTCTCTTTCACTAATAATCTTACTTCTTCATCCCATTACCACTACCCTTTCTAATCAACCACCCCCACGCTTCTCATGCCACAAGCTCTTTGCGCAAGCCATCACTGCTTCCCTAAAATACATCCCATTCCTCCCCCCACTCCCCTTATGTCCCTTTGTTCTCACCATTTTCCATTCTGTACTCCAGTCACTTCGGCTCTCCTGGTACTAGACCTCACTACAAAGAACGGTCCTTACCCAAGCTCACTTACACTCACTACCCTCTTCACCCAACATTCTCCTTCTTTTCTGAAAACCAAACAAATCTTCACCTTCGCCTCCACAAGATAAACAAGGTAAACAGAGAGAAGAGGTAGTAAAAGCTTTGTGGAAGATGAAAGCCGCAAGCAGCAGGTTTTGCTGTATTTTGCAGTGAATTTATAAAAAAGGGGGTGACCGTAATTATTGACTTCGTTGTAAAGGTTATTTAATGTATGTATGACTCATGTGAGGGAGCCTGAGGATTGCGGAATGCGTGCATAGTGCCATTGCACAAAGGCAAAGGAGATAAGAGTGAGTGCTCAATTACAAGGTAGTAAGTTTGTTTGAGTATTCCTGTAAATTATATGGAGGGTATTGAATGGAGAGGGTGAAGCATGTACAGAGCTCAGATTGGGAAGAGCAGTGTGGTTACAGAAGTGGTAAGATGTGAGGATCAGGTTTCTTTGAAGAATGTATGTGAGAAATACTTAGAAAAGCAAATTGAATAGTATGTAACATTTATGGATCGGAGAAGGCATATGATAAGAAGTTGAAGAGATGCTCTGGGAAGGTATTAAGAATATATGGTGTGGGAGGCAAGGTTGTTAGAAGCAGTGAAAAGGTTATTTATCGAGGATGAAAGGCATGTTGGGGGGTACATGAAAGGAATAGATAAGTGACTGGTTCTCAGTGAATGGTAGGTTTGCGGCAGGGGTGTGGGATGTCCCCCATGGTTGTTAATTTGTTTATGGATGGGGTTGTTAGGGAATTGAAGATTGCAAGAGTTTTTGGAAAGAGGGGGGGGGGGCAAGTATGAAGTTACCCCTCCCCCACCCCCCTTTTTGGGTTATGTGGATAGAGAGCTTGGGAGGTGAGTCAGATTTTGATCGCTGATGATACAGTGGCCAGGTGCTGATTCATGTGATAAACTGCCGAAGCTGGTGACTCTTTGGTAATGTTTGTGAAAAGAAGAAGTTAAAGTAAATGTGAATAAGAGCAAGGTAATTAGTACAGTAGGGTTTGAGGGTCAAGTCAATTGGGAGGTAAGTTTTGAATGAGAAAACTGAGGAAGAAAGTGTTTTAGATAATCTGGGAGTAGATCTGTCCCGCGAATGGAACCATAGGCAGCGGAATTGGATCATCGGATGGGGAGGGGCGAAAATTCATGAAGCCTTGAGAATTGTGTGGAAGTCGAGAACTTATCTCGGAAAGCAAAAAATGGGTATGTTTGAAGGATAGTGGTTTCCAACAATGTTGTAAGGTTGTGAAGGCATGGGCTATGGATAGAGTTGTGCGCACTGAGAGGATGTGCTGAAATGAGATGTTTGAGGACAATGTATGTGGTTGAGACGTGGTTGTCCGAGTTAAGTAACGAAGGAACGAGAGATGTGTGGGAAATAAAAAGAGCGTGCAGGTAGAGCAGAAAAGGGAGTTTTGAAATGGTTTTGGGCACCTGGAGGAGTATGATGAGGAAAAGATTGACCAAGAGAATATATGTGTCCGAGGAGGATGGAACGAGGAGAATGAGGGAACCAAATGGAGGTGGAAAGATGGAGTGAAAAAGAATTTGTGTGATCGGGGCCTGGAAACATGCAGGAGGGGTGAAGGAGGCAAGGAAATAGAGTGGAATGGAGCGATGGTGGTATACCGGGGTTGACGTGCAGTCCAGTGGATTGAATCCAGGGCATGTGAGGCGTCAGGGGTAAACGATGGAAAGCTGTGTAGGTATGTTAATAATATTGCGTGTGTGGACTTATGTATAGACCAATGTGTATGGTGGGGGGTTGGGCCTTTTCTTTCGTCTGTTTTCCTTGCGCTAATACCTCGCAAACGCGGGAGACATCGACAAAGTATAAAAAAAAATAATATAATATTTTTTAAACTATTTGCCATATCCCAGCGTTACGAGGTAGCGTTAAGAACAGAGGACTGGGCCTTTTTTGGAATACCTCACCTGCCCACTCTGTTCCTTCATTTGGAAAATAAAAAAAAAACAAAGCAGGGGAGTATTTCCAGCCCCCGCTCCCTCACCTTTAGTCGCCTTCTACGACACGCAGGGAATATGTTGGAAGTATTCTTAATCCCCTATCTCTAGGGATAATAAAATTATATATAAATGTATATATATATATATATATAATATATATATATATATAATAATATAAATATATATAATATATTACATATATATATATTTTCATACTATTCGCCATTTCCCACGCGATAGCGATGATCGTTAAGAACAGAGGACAGGGCCTTTGAGGGAACATCCCACACCTGCCCCCCTCTTTGATCCCTTTCTTTTGGAAAATTAAAAAACAAAACGAGAGGGTAGGATTTCCAGCCCCCGCTCCCTTCCTTTTGTTAGTCGCCATCTACGACACACAGGGAATACGTGGGAAGTATCTTTCCCCCTACCCCAGGGAAAAAAATATAATTTTTATTTTGCTTTGTCTCAGTCTCCCCTGCCCTTGATGTTTGTGCAAGGAAACAAACAAGAACTGGCCTAACCCACCCCCACACACAGCACCACACATGTCCACACACACAAACACACACAAACAACCCACACAACCCACGTACACACGTATATACACACACCTGACACACACATAGACCACCACAATCATGCACACAATTCACACTGTCTGCCCCTACTCACCCCCATCGCCACCACCAGCCCATACATGAATTAAACTTGCCCCTCCCCCTCCCCCCTCATGTTGCGAGGCAGCGCCAGGAAAAAGACATCAAAGGACCCCTTTCGCTCACACTCAGTCCTCCAGCTGTCATGCAATAATGCCCGAAACACAGGTCCCCCTCCACATCCATGCCCCCCACAGAACTTCCCATGGTTTACCCCAGACACTAACAAATGCCCTGATCAATCCATTGACAAGGCCACGTCAACCCCGTATACCACTTCGATCCAATTCACTCGATTCCTTGCCCTCCTTTCACCCCCTCCTGCATGTTTCAGGCCCAGATCACTCAAAAATCTTTTCACTCCATCTTTCCACCCTCCAACTTTGGTCTCCCACCATCTCCTCGTTCCTTCCACCCTCCGACACATATATCCTCTTGGTCAATCTTTTCCCACTCATTCTCCTCTCCATGTTACCAAACCATTTCAAAACCCCCTCTTCTGCTCTCCAAACACCACTCTTTTATTACCACACACATCTCTCCAACCCTTTCATTACTTACCACTCAAAACCACCATCCACACCACATATTGTCCTATAAAACATCTCATTGCCAACACAATCCACCCTCTTCCACACAACCCTATCCTAGCCCACTCCTCACAACCATATAACATTGTGGAACTACTATTCCTTCAGCATACCTATTTTTGCTCTCTGAGATAACGTTCTTGCCTCCCACACATTCTTCAACGCGTCCTAGAACCTTTGACCCTCTCCACCCTTTGA
>NW_027264672.1:0-6700 GCF_036320965.1 Panulirus ornatus
ATACAGATGATTGTAGAAGTGAAATTGATGATTGTACTATTATAAAATATGCTGACGATACAGTTATCTTAGGAAAAATTGTAAATAATAATTATGAAGGCTATTTAACTCAAGTTAAAAAATTCGTTGACTGGAGTAAACAAAATTTTTTGGAGCTTAATGTAAAGAAAACGAAAGAGATGATATTTGACTTCAGAACTAAAAATAAACACGTACCAGACCTATTAACAATTGAGGAAGAAAACGTAGAAAGAGTAAACCAGTATAAGTATTTGGGCTTTATGATTGATGACCAGTTGAAGGGAAGTGTTAATACAGATATGGTGTCAAGGAAATGTAACCAAAGATTACACTTTGTATGTATCTTGCATAACCTACATGTAGATAAAATGGTCATTAACCTATTTTACAAAACAATTTTAGAATCAGTTATAAATTTTTCAATCACTGCCTGGTATGGAAAACTTCCGTGCAAGGATAAAAAGAAGTTGGGAAGGATTGTTAAGAAAGCAAGAAAACTAGGTGCAGAGACCACATCACTGAATAAGCTGTATCAAAAAGGTACAATGAAACAAGTAGACAGAATGATGAAAGATGTAACGCATCCGCTACATAATTGTTACACGTATCTTAAATCTGGTAGAAGGCTAGCTCTGCCCAAGCTGCGCACTGACAGATACAAAAAGTCGTTTGTACCTAAAAGCATTCTGCTTTTCAATCATCTATCATCACTATAACTTCTAGCTTTAAATTTCATGATAACTGTAGGTGATGGTTCATGATAGGGATGGTGACAAGCTGATATCGCATGTACACAATAGCAAAGTAACATTTTATATGAAATAACCTATGCAATATTTCTTGTTAATTTTAATGGTTTTTTTTTTACAACTACTAAGGAGCTCTAAAGCCAAAACGAATTTCATTTTGTATTACATTTTGTATTACAATTTGACGAATAAAGTATCTTATCTTATCTTATCTTATATATATATATATATATATATATATTATATATATATATATATATATATATATATATATATATATATATATATATATATATATAAAAATATATATATATATATATATATATATATATATATATATATATATATATATATATATATATATATATATATATATATATATATATATATATATATATTTTCTTTTTTTTTTTTGCTTTGTCGTTGTCTCCCGCGTTTGCGAGGTAGCGCAAGGAAACAGACGAAAGAAATGGCCCAACCCACCCCCCATACACATGTATATACATACACGTCCACACACGCAAATATACATACCTACACAGCTTTCCATGGTTTACCCCAGACGCTTCACATGCCCTGATTCAATCCACTGACAGCACGTCAACCCCAATATACCACATCGATCCAATTCACTCTATTCCTTCTCCTCCTTTCACCCTCCTGCATGTTCAGGCCCCGATCACTCAAAATCTTTTTCACTCCATCTTTCCACCTCCAATTTGGTCTCCCATTTCTCCTCGTTCCCTACACCTCCGACACATATATCCTCTTGGTCAATCTTTCCTCACTCATTCTCTACATGTGCCCAAACTATTTCAAAACACCCTCTTCTGCTCTCTCAACCACGCTCTTTTTATTTCCACATATCTCTCTTACCCTTACGTTACTTACTCGATCAAACCACCTCACACCACAAATTGTCCTCACACATCTCATTTCCAGCACATCCACCCTCCTGCGCACAACTCTATCCATAGCCCACGCCTCGCAACCATACAAAATTGTTGGAACCACTATTTCTTCAAACATGCCCATTTTTGCTGTCCGAGATAATGTTCTCAACTTCCACACAATCTTCAAGGCTCCAAGGATTTTCGACCAATCCCCCACCCTATGATCCACTTCCGCTTCCAAGGTTCCATCCGCTGCCACATCCACTCCCAGGCGTCTAAAACACTTTACTTCCTCCAGTTTTTCTCCATTCACACTTACCTCCCAATTGACTTGACTCTCAACCCTACTGTACCTAATAACCTTGATCTTATTCACATTTACTCTTAACTCTCTTCTTTCACACACTTTACCAAACTCAGTCACCAGCTTCTGCAATTTCTCTCATGAATCAGCCACAAGCGCTGCATCATCAGCGAACAACAACTGACTCACTTCCCAAGCTCTCTCATCCACAACAGACTTCATACTTGCCCCTCTTTCCAAAACTCTTGCATTCACCTCCCTAACAACCCCATCCATAAACAAATTAAACAACCATGGAGACATGACACACCCGTGCCGCAAACCTACATTTACTGAGAACCAATCAATTTCCTCTCTTCCTACAAGCACACATGCCTTACAACCTCGATAGATATACAAATATATATATATATATATATATATATATATATATATATATATATATATATATATATATATATATATATATATATATATATATATATAATTTTTTTTTCTTTTTTTTATACTTTGTCGCTGTCTCCCGCGTTTGCGAGGTAGCGCAAGGAAACAGACGAAAGAAATGGCCCAACACACCCCACTCCCCATACACATGTATATACCTACGTCCACACACGCAAATATACATACCTACACAGCTTTCCATGGTTTACCCCAGACGCTTCACATGCCTTGATTCAATCCACTGACAGCACGTCAACCCCGGTATACCACATCGCTCCAATTCACTCTATTCCTTGCCCTCCTTTCACCCTCCTGCATGCTCAGGCCCCGATCACACAAAATCTTTTTCAATCCATCTTTCCACCTCCAATTTGGTCTCCCTCTTCTCCTCGTTCCCTCCACCTCCGACATATATATCCTCTTGGTCAATCTTTCCTCACTCATTCTCTCCATGTGCCCAAACCACTTCAAAACACCCTCTTCTGCTCTCTCAACCACGCTCTTTTTATTTCCACACATCTCTCTTACCCTTACGTTACTCACTCGATCAAACCACCTCACACCACACATTGTCCTCAAACATCTCATTTCCAGCACATCCATCCTCCTACGCACAACTCTATCCATAGCCCACGCCTCGCAACCATACAACATTGTTGGAACCACTATTCCTTCAAACATACCCATTTTTGCTTTCCGAGATAATGTTCTCGACTTCCACACATTCTTCAAGGCCCCCAGAATTTTCTTTCCCTCCCCCACCCTATGATCCACTTCCGCTTCCATGGTTCCATCCGCTGCCAGATCCACTCCCAGATATCTAAAACACTTCACTTCCTCCAGTTTTTCTCCATTCAAACTCACCTCCCAATTGACTTGACCCTCAACAATACTGTACCTAATAACCTTGCTCTTATTCACATTTACTCTTAACTTTCTTCTTCCACACACTTTACCAAACTCAGTCAACAGCTTCTGCAGTTTCTCACATGAATCAGCCACCAGCGCTGTATCATCAGCGAACAACAACTGACTCACTTCCCAAGCTCTCTCATCCCCAACAGACTTAATACTTGTCCCTCTTTCCAAAACTCTTGCATTTACCTCCCTAACAACCCCATCCATAAACAAATTAAACAACCATGGAGACATCACACACCCCTGCCGCAAACCTACATTCACTGAGAACAAATGACTTTCCTCTCTTCCTACACGTACACATGCCTTACATCCTCGATAAAAACTTTTCACTGCTTCTAACAACTTTCCTCCCACACCATATATTCTTAATACCTTCCACAGAGCATCTCTATCAACTCTATCATATGCCTTCTCCAGATCCATAAATGCTACATACAAATCCATTTGCTTTTCTAAGTATTTCTCACATACATTCTTCAAAGCAAACACCTGATCCACACATCCTCTACCACTTCTGAAACCACACTGCTCTTCCCCAATCTGATGCTCTGTACATGCCTTCACCCTCTCAATCAATACCCTCCCATATAATTTACCAGGAATACTCAACAAACTTATACCTCTGTAATTTGAGCACTCACTCTTATCCCCTTTGCCTTTGTACAATGGCACTATGCACGCATTCCGCCAATCCTCAGGCACCTCACCATGAGTCATACATACATTAAATAACCTTACCAACCAGTCAACAATACAGTCACCCCCTTTTTTAATAAATTCCACTGCAATACCATCCAAACCTGCTGCCTTGCCGGCTTTCATCTTCCGCAAAGCTTTCACTACCTCTTCTCTGTTTAACAAATCATTTTCCCTAACCCTCTCACTTTGCACACCACCTCGACCATAACACCCTATATCTGCCACTCTATCATCAAACACATTCAACAAACCTTCAAAATACTCACTCCATCTCCTTCTCACATCACGACTACTTGTTATCACCTCCCCATTTGCGCCCTTCACTGAAGTTCCCATTTGCTCTCTTGTCTTACGCACTTTATTTACCTCCTTCCAGAACATTTTTTTATTCTCCCTAAAATTAAATTATACTCTCTCACCCCAACTCTCAATTGCCCTTTTTTTCACCTCTTGCACCTTTCTCTTGACCTCCTGTCTCTTTCTTTTATACATCTCCCACTCAATTGCATTTTTTCCCTGTAAAAATCGTCCAAATGCCTCTCTCTTCTCTTTCACTAATAATCTTACTTCTTCATCCCACGACTCACTACCCTTTCTAATCAACCCACCTCCCACTCTTCTCATGCCACAAGCATCTTTTGCGCAATCCATCACTGATTCTCTAAATACATCCCATTCCTCCCCCACTCCCCTTGCTTCCATTGTTCTCACCTTTTTCCATTCTGTACTCAGTCTCTCCTGGTACTTCCTCACACAGGTCTCCTTCTCAAGCTCACTTACTCTCACCACCCTCTTCACCCCAACATTCACTCTTCTTTTCTGAAAACCCATACAAATCTTCACCTTAGCCTCCACAAGATAATGATCAGACATCCCTCCAGTTGCACCTCTCAGCACATTAACATCCAAAAGTCTCTCTTTCGCACGCCTGTCAATTAACACGTAATCCAATAACGCTCTCTGGCCATCTCTCCTACTTACATAAGTATACTTATGTATATCTCTCTTTTTAAACCAGGTATTCCCAATCATCAGTCCTTTTTCAGCACATAAATCTATAAGCTCTTCACCATTTCCATTTACAACACTGAACACCCCATGTATACCAATTATTCCCTCAACTGTCACATTACTCACCTTTGCATTCAAATCACCCATCACTATAACCCGGTCTCGTGCATCAAAACCAGTAACACACTCATTCAGCTGCTCCCAAAACACTTGCCTCTCTTGATCTTTCTTCTCATGCCCAGGTGCATATGCACCAATAATCACCCATATATATATATATATATATATATATATATATATATATATATATATATTTATTTTTATTTTTCTTTGTCGCTGTCTCCCGCATTTGCGAGGCGGCGCAAGGAAACAGACGAAAGAAATGGTCCAACCCACCCCCATACACAATTTATATACATACACTTCCACACACGCAAATATACATACCTATACATCTCAATGTCCACATATATATACACACTCAGACACATACATATATACCCATGCACACAACTCACACAGTCTGCCTTTATTCATTCCCATCGCCACCTCGCCACACATGGAATACCATCCCCCTCCCACCTCATGTGTGCCAGGTAGCACTAGGAAAAGACAACAAAGGCCCCATTCATAACGTTCTCGAATTCCACACATTTTTAAACGCCCAGAACTTTCGCCCCCTCCCCCACAACATGACTCATTTCCACTTCCATGTTTCCATCCGCTGCCAAATCCACTGCCAGATATCTAAAACACTTCACTTCCTCCAATTTTTCTCCATTCAAACTTACTTCCAAATTGACTTGTCGCTCAACCCTACTCTACCTAATACCCTTGCTCTTAGTCTATATACTCTCGGCTTTCTTCCTCCACACACTCTACCAAACTCAGTCACCAGCTTCAGCAGTTTCTCACCCGAATCAGCCACCAGCGCTGTATCATCAGCGAAAAACAAATGACTCACTTCCGAGAATCTCTCGTCCATAACAGACTGCATACTTGCCCCTCTTTCCAAAACTCTTCCATTAACCTCCCTAACAACCCCATCCATAAACAAATTAAACAGCCATAGAGACGTCACGCATCCCTACTGTAAACCAACATTCACTGAGAACGAATCACTTTCCGCTCTTTCTACTCCTACACATGTAGCAACTTACCTCCCACAACATATATTTTTTATACATTCCACAGAGCATCTCTATGAACTCTATTATATGCCTTCTCCAGATCCATAAATGCTACGTACAAATCCATTTGCTTTTCTAAGTTTTTCTCACATACATTCTTCAAAGCAAATACCTGATCCACATATCCTATACTAAATCTGAAACCATACTGCTCTTCCCCAATCTGATGTTCTGTACATACCTTGACCCTCTCAATCAATAACCTCCCATATAATTTACCAGGAATGCTCAACAAACTTATACCTCTGTAATTTGAGCACTCAGTCTTAACCCCTTTGCCTTGTACAATGGCACTATGTAAGCATTACGACAGTCCTCAGGCACCTCACCACGAGTCTTACATGCATTAAATAACCTTACCAACCACTCAACAATACAGTCATCCCCTTTTCTAATAAATTCCTCTGCAATACCATCCAAACCTGCTGCCTTGCCGGCTTTCATCTTCTGCAAATGTTTTACTACCTC
>NW_027264673.1:0-6205 GCF_036320965.1 Panulirus ornatus
AATTGCTGGAAATTTTTTTTTCAAGGGGAAAAGGGGACACTTGTTTCCCTTTGTGCTGAAAAAGGGCTGGGTTTTTGGGAAATTTTTAGGTTTTTGAAAGAGGGGTATTCACAATTACATTGTGATTAGGGAAAATGGGTTTTAGGGAATTTCGGATTCTATGCAGGGAAGGGTTAAAGTCCCCATTTTTATATATAATTTTGGGGACAAAATATGTTAGAATCAAGAAGAAGGGGGAATTTTAAGTCTTTTGGGGAAGGGGCATGAAAATCATCAGGGGGATTGTTTTTTTATGATACAGCCTTAAATATTTGACAGTACAGAATTTTGTACTGAGTTTAAAAGTATGTGAAAAATTGGGGGCTAAGAAAAGGGGGGATCACACCATAAGGGCATCCCCCCTTTAAAAGGGTTTTCATAAAATTTAAATATTATTGTTTGACAAAAATCCCCAATAGGGTATGGTTTAAATGCACCATGTTTTGGGTTTACCAAAATATAAAAAAAAAAAAATTTAAAAAAAAAAAAATTTTTTATTAACACTTTTTTAGGTATTTAATAATAAAATCCAATGATAAAATTTAAAAAAAAAAACTCTTTTTTAACAAAAAACATGGTGGGAAAACCCACGTCACCCATCAAAAACTAAAAGCGCATCGGGGTTTTTAAAAGGGATAAAACCCCAAAAAAAAATCCCAAAGTTGTTACATGGGGTCGGGTGCTGTTTTTTTTATACTTTAAATTTTTTAACGATCAACAGTTCAGGGTTGATCACTAGTGAGCTGGAGAAACTTTAAAACTGCCTTTCCCCCGTTTAAACGTGCTCGAGGGCCCCAAAACCGGGTTTAAGGATCCCCAATGGAAACCCGGAAACCCAAAAAAGGTTCCCCAAATTCCCTTTTGAACCAAATTTACGTAATATGTGTGTTTCAAGTCAATAAACTCGAGTATATACAGGATTTTTAAGGTGGTAGGGATCATTATCCACTTGGGGCGACTCCTTGGGTGGCTGCCCCCTCAACATCATCCTGGAACCCGAATGATGGGTCATTGGTTTAAACCCCCTTTTTTTTGTGTGTAAAATAAAACAAACTAAGGCAACACCAAAACCCTTTACCCCAATGGAAAAAAAATAATTTACAATTTTTCTTTAAACTTAAAAGCGAAAAACCTTTAAAACACAACTAAAATCCATTAATTTTTTTGTAAGACGGGAAAATTTTTTTTTTTTGGTTTTTTTTTGTTTTTGTTTTAAAATTGGGGGGGGGGATTTTTGGAAATTTAAAAACCTTCAAAAAATAAAAAGAATGTTAAAACCATTAAAAACCCCTAAATTGAAAACTTTTTTCTTTATTAACCCTCATGGCTGTGTTAAAATATATATATAATACAATTATTTCTCCCACGGCTTTAAATTCCCTCAAACATCACCCAAAACTATATCATTCATTTTGCTTAATTCTGGTCAATCATAAAGACGGGAAATGAAAAAAAGGAAAGGATTGGGGGGTTTTTTTTTGTAAAAGTAAAAACGTAAAAAATGACATTTGGGGCCCCCTTTTTGAAACAAATGGCGTCCCGCCCTTTAACCCTTTTCTTTTTTAGTTGGGCGAAATGACCCATTTTTTTTCCCTTAGGAATAACATCTGTCCCTTACCATGGGCCCAAAATAGGGGTTTTTGTGAATATCAATGGAAAATAAACTTTGGGGGCTTTGTTTTAACACAGAACAACACAAAAGAAAATTCCAAACGGGGGGAATTTAAAAGATGGTTTAAAAACACACCAGACCTCTCCAATTCCTCAAACTTATTTAAATGAACTCATAACCGGATCAATCATAAAAATTTTAAAATTTTATAAAAAATTTTAATAAAAATATATATATATAATATAAAATATATATATAAAAATTATATAAAAATAATAAAAAAAATAACACCTTTTGGTGCCACTTCCCGCATTTAAAAAAAGGACCGAGGGCAAGCCACCAAAATCCGCCTTTTTTCCGAAAAAAAAACACTTTAAAGAAAACTCCCCTTTGAAAACCCCTTTTCATAACATTACATCTTTTAAAAAAATTTCTCAACAATTTTTCATAACAAATAAAAACCCAAAATAAGGGGTTTTATGACGGGTGTCAAAGCGATCCCCCCCCAGGGCTCCTACCAACAAATGGGCCCTCTTTTCTCAGGAATTTATACCTCCCTGGGAAAATCTGGCACAAAACCCGGCCCCGGGGTCAAATTGCTAGCGGGAACTCAAAAATTCCAAAGAAAAAAACAGGGAATTTTCTGTTTTTTTTAAACCCCCTATGGGGTTTTAGAGTTCCCTTTTTAATGCCCGGGGTGAATTAAATGGTTTTTTCCAAAGTCTTGGAAAGGTTATAAACTGTAAATGATATCAAAGACATTTAATAATTTGGAAAAATACCATATCCAAAAAATAGTGGGAGTTTTTTGTACCATAACCAAAAAAATTGGGGGTGGGAGTGTTTTAAACTTTTTTTTCTTCTTAAATTGTGTGAAGCCCGTAAGTTCAAAAATTCTCATAAAGTATTTAAATAACGTACAAAATTGGGTTTTTAATTTCCAAAATTACGTTTTAAAGAGGGAAATAACTCAATATACAAATTTTAAGCTTTTATAGGTTTTTTTTTTAAACTCTTTTTATACAACAATGGGAAAAACGGGGTCCCAACGAACTTTTCCATTCAACTACTCAATGAGGCTCGAAAAAACACCCAAAAAGCATTTAAAAACAAACAGTCCCAAAAAATCCCTTTAAAAAATTCCTTTTAAAAAAAGAGGGCCAAAAAAAAGGGAGCCATAAAAAATTAAAAAAATGCACTGATTAAAATTTTGGAACTATTTTCCTTGGGCATATCTTATTTTTTGGGGGGTTTGCAAAGGGGGTTTATAGGGGGCCCCTAGATAAAGATAATAGATAATATGGCTTTGGGAAAAGATATACTTAAACACTTTTTCTTGCCAAAAGGAAAAAAACAATCATAAGATCACTAAAAAAAACTTAAAACCTTTTAATTAAATTTTTTTGGGGTTGCAAATTTTTTTTTTTGGGGAAAATTTTAAAGTATTTTTAGCTCTGGTGTTTTTTTAGTTTATTATAATTGTATTTGAAGGGGGTTGAACTTAGTTGGTTTCACTTTAGGGCCCTTTACCGACCCTTAAATTTTGTGCCCTGTCTAGCTGCTGACCTAAAGGGCCCCTTTGAACTGGGTCAGCCTCAGTCTGGGGGGCAGACACCAAAGGGGTTGGATGGGTTTTAACTGTCCTGTCCACTCACCTTTTTATAGGCTTTTTGGGAACCTTAAAATTTTTCTTATAAAAAGACCAAAACAAAAACTTTTTTTTTTTATATTTTTCGTTTTCAGATCATTAAATTTTTAAAGGCTCCCTTTTTAAAAATTATTTTTTTTAAATGTGGATCTTAGGAAACTTTTAAATATCAGTTTAAGCGTTTCTTTTCCCAGTTTTTTTTTCTGATTTTTTATAATTTATTTTTTGGTAGATAACAAGATAATGGCTTTTATCAGGGGTCTTATTTTTATAAATGAAACATACAATTCCCTAAACAAAAAAATTTATTGCCTTACATTACATCAGTGACATAGGGAAGAAAGGGAAAAAGGACATTTTGCAACCTTGCTCCTCCAGAGAATTGCTAAAAAAAGTGGGGTTTCAAAAAGGGTTTTTAAAAATTGTCTCTTTTTTAATATCGTATACTTTATTTTTTTTATTTTTAAATTTTTGAAAACATACATTTTTAAACATTTCCTATATTACAAATACACTCATTTTTATTTTAATCGCTGTTTTAAACCCCATCAGCGAGGAAGGCCAAAGGGAAAAGACAAAAAGGCTCAACCACTCCTTTTACGGGGAAAAATACATTGAAATGGGTTTTTTATTTATATGTGGTGCATTTTTTGTTATGTTTGGGGGGGTTGGGCTTTTTCGTCGTTTTTTTACGCACCTTGCTAAGCAGGAGATTTGGGGATTTAAATAAAAATAAACGTTTGTATTTTGCAAAAATACATATCAAAAATTTTTACCTTTTTTTTAGATTCCGGTTGTGCCTCAGGGAGGAGAAGCCCCCAAAAGCCGGGTTTAAAAAATTGGGGGTTAGTGGGGGCAAACATGGCTGGGAGACAAGGGGAAAACTTGTTCAAACCCGAAAACTTTTAGGCCCCGTTGTTCGGGGGGTGTTTCAGGGGAAGGATTCCAAAAATACCAGCTTTACTGTTGGGGGAAAAACAGGTGGCACAAGATTTTAGAAATAGATCAAAAAAGATGGGGAGCGGGAAATAGAAAATACTACACACAAAAGGGAAAATGGCTCTTATCACCGCCGGGGAAAATTAAAATGGGTGATGAAAAAGGGGGCCTTAAAGTTATAATTTCAAACTGGAAAAGATCACGGGTTTTTGGGACCAACACAAAATACTGTAATTTGGGTTAAATTGCACAGACAGAAAGGAACCCAAAAAAGAATTTTTTGCAGATTAAGGGGGCTTCCCGGTGGGGTGGGTCTGTAGGGGTTTTTATTGGTGATGTTAAAAATTAACCATTCCCAAATGTTGGGCTTTTGGGGTAATTTAAAACCCAAAAACCTGAAAATGGGTTTTTTCAGACAGCTTGGGAAAGGGGGGAACGTTAAAAAAAAAAAACCCCTTTTCTTTGCATGGGTTTTCTTGGGGACAAAATGTCAATAAATTTTTCAAATTTTACATAGGCGGGAGAAGAAACAGGTTTCATGTCTTTTAAAATGTTTCCCAAAAATCCAAAAATTTACCCTTAAACCCCCCGTGGCAAAAGATTTTTTTAATTTTGAGAAAACAAGCTAATGATAGCCTGGGACTAACCCTTTCCAAACTCCGATTTTTACTTTAAAAAAAATTTTCATGTTAAAAAACAGGGACACAAAAAAAGAAAACCCAGGGTGGGAAGTGGAAAGGGGGGGTTGGGCAGCTGAAAACGAAGGGTGGAAAGTTTTTTCATGGAGAATTTAAATCGGGGCAAGACAGAACAAATCAAACATAAATCAAAAAGGGGGGTTTTGTTCTCCCCTTAAAAAAATCAAAAAAAGGGGAATTTTAAAAAACCTTGAGGGTGAAGGGGAAAAAACGACAAATTTTTTTTGGGGTATAATTTTGGGTCAGGGAGCACACCCAAAACACTTAAACCCAGGAGGGTGGGCCCCCCTAGGGTTTGTTTTGCAGGACCTACTTTGGGGAAAAATTTAAAACTTCATGGCAAGGAAAAAAACGATCCATTATCATGCCACACCTTTTTTCAAATTGAAAACTTGTGAAGAAGGGTGGCAAAATTTTTGGCGGATAAAAAGATGGCCTTTTGGAAGGGGTACAAAAGTGGCAAGGGCCCAAAATTTTGGGAAAAATCAAAAGGGGGGAAGGGGGGGCAAAAAGGGGGGTAACAAAAATAGGGAAATGAGGGGGGGAAAAAGGAGTGAATTTTGGGGAAGGGGTTTGCTGGATTTTTTGATGATATAGTTGGGCCCGATAAAGGGTTTCTTTGCAAGATGGTGTTTCGAAGGGGAGAGGGCAAAGGGGAATGGTTTTGGGGAATAGAGAAAAAGGGGGAGTTAAAGCCTTTGTAGGAGTTTGAAAGCAGCAATTCGGCGGGGGAATTTTTTTGGATAGTATAGCAGTGAATTTATTGAAAAGGGGGTGACTGTGTGTTTGACTGTTTGGTAAGGATATTCATTGTAAAATGTATGGTAAAACCCCTGCGGATTGGGAGAAATGCATGCATAGTGCCATTTATACAAAGGCGGTAAAGGCAAGTGTTCAAGTTACAGAGGTATAAAGTTTGTCGAGTATTCCTTCCTGGGAAATTATATGGGAGGGTATGATTGAGAGGTAATGGAATGTACGAGCATCAGATTTCAGAGTGGTAGAGGGATGTGTGGATCAGTGTTTCTTTAGAAGAAATGTATATAGAAATACTTAGAAAAGCAGAGGGATTGTATGTAGCATTTATGGATCTGGAGAAGGCATATGAATAAGAGTTGATAAGAGATACTCTGTAGAAGGTATTTAGAATAGTATTGTGTGGAGGCAAGTGTTTAGAAGCAATGAAAATTTGCATCACGGATATAAAGCATGAGTAATAGTAGAAGATGAGGAAAGTGATGGTTCCCAGTGAATGTAGGATTGCGTCAT
>NW_027264674.1:0-8392 GCF_036320965.1 Panulirus ornatus
CACAAATTTATATTTAAATACCTCATTAAAATTTTTTCTGTCAAGATCCTTTTAACAATCAAAAAATAATTTTCGTTTTAACAATCAAACCATCGATTTAAGGTCAAAAATCATTTAAATTAAACCTTTTTAAATTTTAAAAATCTTAAAAAACTCCCTTTTAACATTAAATCATTAATTTTCACAACATATCAAATCATTAAAAATTTTCCCCTTTTTAATTTCATCATTAAATTTACTACTTTTAAAACGAAATATAAATTTTCTCCTTTTTAAAAAATCAAATCATTAGATTTATCCTTATAAAAATTTTTAAATTATTAATTTCCTTTAAGAAACAAATCATTTAAATTTTCTTCGAAAAAACCCCAAATTATTAATTTAAAATTTTCCTTTTATATTTTTAAATTTTCTTCCTTTAATTTTGGCCAAAACATAAGATTTACTCCTTTAACAGGGAAAATTTAAAACCCTTTAAAATTAATTTTCTGCCCTTAATTTTTTTCCTTAAAAAAAGGTTTTCCAATTTTAAAAAAAATTTTCGCCCAAAAATTTTCAAAATTAAAACATTCCTTCAACATCATCCCTTAATTTTTTCCTTTTAACAATAAATTTAATTTTTTAACTTTTTAAAATAAAACTTTTTAAATTTAAACCCTTTTAAAAATATCAAGAACATATACAACATCCCAAATTTTTTGCCCGACAAATGGTCATTTAATTTTCACAAACATTCCATTTTTTCCTTTTAACCCTCAAAAACATAGATTTTTTTTCCTTAGATTTTTTTTCCCCATAATTTTAAACCCTTTTAAAAATCCCAAATCATTACTTTTTCCCCATAACAACTCAAAAAATTTAAATTTTCTGTCTTGTAAAAGGCCCAAACATTAATTTTCTGCCTTGAACAACCAAATCATTTAAACCTTTAAACCCCATAACACGGGCAAAACATTAGATTTTTTACCTATAAGGCCAAGCTTTTTTTTGAAAATAAAACCAAACTTTTTATAAAACCAAAAAATTTTATTTCTCCTTTTTTAAAAAAATTTTTTCCAAAAAATTTTTTTTTTCTTTTAACATTAACTCCTTTAAAAATCAAATCATTTGATAACTGCCTTAAAAACATACAAATTTTTCTGATATTTAAATTCAAACCATTGGGTTTTTCCCTTTAACCCTAAATCATTAATTTTTAAACCCTTTAAAAATGTAAAAAAATTTGAAAATTTCCCCCTCAAACATTTTAAAACATTGGGTTTTTCTTAAAAAATCATCCCAAACCTTAAAAACATCATTAATTTTTCCTTTTAATTTTCATCAATTTAATTTTCTGTCATAACCAAAAAAATTTTCCCTTCCATTAATTTTTTAAACCCATAACAACAAATTAAATTTAATTTTTTACATTTTAAAATCAAATATTAATTTTAATGCCCCTTTTTAAAAGGCCAAATTTTTAAATTTTTTTTCCTTATAACAGAATCAAAATCATAAAGATTCCCTGCCTTGTAACAGGTAGAGAACCTTACATTTTACTTCCATGTAACATTCAAATCAATAGATATACCGCCATGTAAACAAAACAAGGTCATTAGTTTATGGCCCTATAACAGGTCAAGATTAAATTAGAATTTACTGCATAGTAATAATCAAGATCACTAGATCAAGATCACATAACGCTCGAAAGATCAATAGATATTAGATTTACTGCTTTATAATAGTCAAAAATCATAAGATTATATAAAAAGACAAGAACCTTACATCTACTTCCATATAACATGTGAATATCATTAGATAAATTATTACAAAATTTTACAGGTAAAAAATCTATTCAATTTAATGACTTGAACATACATCCTTGCCACATGTCGAAATCATTAGAATTATACTGCCTTACAAAAGGTCAAAATCAAGACAATAATATTAATTCCTTGAACAGTCATCATAAGAATTATGCCTTTATAATTAGATTTACAAGCTTTTAACAAGGTAAAAATCTTTAGATTTAATGCCTTTTAACATATCAAGAACATTAGATTGACTGCCTATATCAGGTCCAGATGACTGCGTTACAAAAGGGTTGAAGATCATTAGATTCACAGGTCATCATATAGATCAATGCCTTATAACAGGATCAAGATTACAGACATAGCGAAAGAACACTAGTTCTTGCCTTAGAACAACTCAGATCATCATATATTTAACTGCCTAGTAACAAGTCAAGATTACATGCCTTATAATTCAAAATCATTAGATTTAACTTCCTCGTAAAACAGGTCAAGATACAATACATTTACTACATTACTTTTTTACCGCCAGTAAACGTCAATATTATTAAATTTTCTGCCTCATTATATATAACAACTCATGATCAATTGATTTACTGTTTAGATAACAAACCCTTAGAACACGATTTTTGTTCAACTGAAAGGTCAAGATCATTAAAATTATTACCTGTCACCCGGTCAAGATTCATTATATATAATGCCTTAATCATGATCTTAGATTTACAGGGCAAGGTCATTACATATTGTACATATTTTGGACAGATTTATTGGACAGATTTATTGGACAATATTTGCTGCCTTAAGATCTTAGATCCATTTGTTTTACTGTCTTTTAACAGGTTAAATCATAGAATTCTTGCCTTATATCAAGTCATTTATGGCCAATATCATTAGATTTCATTATGGCAATATCATTAGTCAATTATCATAATTTACTAACATAATCAGGAGAGATCATTAGATTTACTGTCTTATGACATTAAAAATCATTAATTTATTGCCTTATAACAGGCAAGATAATTAAGATTTATTACCTTATAACAGGTCATCAATTCACTATATGAGATCAAAAATCAGTAGATTTCTTGCCTTATAAAACTCAAGATCACTGGATTTACTTCTATTTAACAAGTCAAGATCAATAAATTTTACTGCCTTATAACAATACCAAATCATTAATATATCTGCCATTGTAAAACGGTCATCATTTAGAATTCATTAGCCTTATACAGGCAGATTATTAATTTACTGCCTTATACCACGACAAGATTCATAGATTTTTAGAATGGACTTCCTTTCACCGGTCCAAGATAAACACCTTAAACAGTTCATGATCATTAATATACTGCAATTATAACAGGGCAGATCTTTAGATTAATGTCCTTATAACAGGTCAAGATCATAGTTTTACTGCCTTTACCAGGTCAAGATCATTAGGTTTACTGCCTTATAACAGATCAAGACCAATAATTTGTCGCCTTATAACAAGTCAATAACATTAGATTTATGGCCTCATATCTGGTCAAGATCAATAATTTACTGCCTTAACATCAGGTCCCATTGATCAATTATTATTACCGTCTTATAACAAGTCGAGGTCATTAGATTTACTTGGTTTATGAGAGGTCAAGATCACTAATTTACCGAGTTATAAAAGACATTAATTTACTGCCTTATAACCGGTCGAAGACATTATATTTACAACAAAGTCTAGATCATTTAGATTATTGCCTTGTAACAGCCTTTAATAACAAGCCAACATTAGCTGATTTACTGCCCAGAGCTAACAAGTCAAGATCATTAGATATACTAGCCTTATAACATGTCCATTGGAATTTTACTGCCTTATACCGGTTCATCATTAATTTAATGCCTTTTAACAGGTAAGATCATTAGAATTTCCTGCCATATAACAGGTTATCATTGGATTTATTAACGTCGTCAAGATCATCAATTACTGCCTTATCACAGGTCAATAGATTTACTAATCTTATAACAGCGAAATATAAAATTTACTGCCTTTTAAACAAATCAAGATCATAAATTTATGGCTTATATGGTCAAATTATATTCCGATTTACTGCAAAGAGATCAAATCATTAGATTTACTGCCTTCTAATACAAGATTTTTAGATAATTAATACTAAAAATCAATATTATTAATTTACTGCCTCATAAGTCAAAATCATAACAGGTCAAGATCATTAGATTACTGCCTTATAACCGTTACAAACTTTTAACAGGTAAAAATCATTCGATTTACAATGCCCTGGAACATGTCAAGATTTTTTTTTGCTTTTATAAAAGGTCAATTTCATTAAGAATTACATTCCATGCCACCGACGATATCATTAGATTTACTGCTTAAAACAGGCCAATAATATTACATTTATTATAACGTCAATATATTAGATTGTCAAAATCAATGATTTTATTTTCTTCTTGTAACAGTCAAATAATTAGATTTATAAACTTTATTAGGAAACGATCTTTAGATTTAATGCCAGGTAATATACAAGATCATCGTGTCAAGATCATTAGATGACGCCTACAAATGGGCAAAATCAATTATATTTATTGCCACAAACAGTCAAGATTTAACTGACATAACAACTCCAAAAATCATTAGGTTTACTGCCTTGTAAACAAGATCATTAGATTTTATGCCTCAATAGCATTTCAAGATACCATAACAGGTCAAGATCATTACATATACTGCCTTATCACAACTCACAGATCATTAAATTTAACTGTCATGTAACAGGTCAAGATCATTAGATTCACTGCCAAGCTCATAGACTTACTCCCTTATAACATACAAGATCATTAAGATTTTTTGCCGAATGAAAGTCAAATATTATTGGAATTACTTCATATGTCCAAACGGTCATTAAATATACTGCCTTATAACAGATCATGATTATTAGATTTTACTGACTATAAGATTAGATCTAAAGCCTTTAACAACTCAAAATCATAGATTTAACTGTCTTGTAACAGGTCAAATCAATTAACTGCCTTATAATTAGATTACAAGCTTTAACATGTAAAAATTCTTTAGTTTAATGCCTTTTAACATATCAAGATCATTAGATTGGGAATGCCTATAACAGTCCAGATGCCTGCGTACAAAGAGTGAAGATCATTAGATATACAGGTCATCATTAGATTCATTGCCTTATAACAGGTCAAGATTTACTGACATGAGCGAAAGATCACTAGATTTCGTGCCTTATAACAACTCAAGATCATCAATTTACTGCCTTGTAACAGATCAAGATTTCTGCCTTATAATCCAAAATCATTAGATTTACTCCTCGTAACAGTCAAGATCATTACATTTACTACATTACTTTTTATACCGCAAGTAAAGTCAATATTATTAAAATTTCTGCCTCCTTATATTTAACAACTCATGATTCATTTGATTTACTGTTTGTAACAAACCCTTAGAACAACGATTTTTGTTCAATTAAACAGGTCAAGATCATTACATATTTCCTGTCACCGGTCAAGATCATTAGATATAATGCCTTAGATCATGATCATTAGATTTACAGGGCAAGGCCCATTACAGTTATAGGACATTTGGACAGATTTATTGGACAGATTTATTGGACATATTTGCTGCTTAGATCTAGATCATTTGTTTAACTTCCTTTAACAGGTTAAATCATTATATTTCTTGCCATATAGCAAGTCATTTAAGCCAATACCTTAGATTTCATTATGGTCCAATTATCATTATGGGCAATATACATTAGATTACTACATATCAGGTAGATATCAATATGATTTACTGTCTTAATACATGTTAAAATCATTAGATTTATTGCCCTTATAAACATGGCAAGATAATTAGATTCTTTACCTTATAACAGGTCATCATTTCACCTTATTAGATCGAAAAAATCAGTAGGATTTCTTGCCTTATAACAACTCAATAACAACTGGATTACTTCTTGTAACAGGTAATCAAGATCAGTTATATTTACTGCCTTATAACAATTCAAAATCATTAGATATACGCCTTTTAACAGGTCATCATTAGATTCAATCTTATAACAGGTCAGGATTATTAATTACGCCTTATAACGCGACAATGTCATTAATTTAAGACATGACTTCCTTGTCACCGGTCAAGATAAACTACCTTAAAACAGTTCATGATCATTAGATATACTGCATATAACAGGTCAATATCTTAGAGTTTAAATGCCTTATAACAGGTCAAGATCATTAGTTTTACTGCTTTTATCAGGTCAAGAATCATTAGGTTTACTGCCTTAAAACAGATCAAGACCATTAATTTTGTCGCCTTTATAACAAGTCAATATCATTAGATTTATGGCTTATATCAGGTCAAGATCATTAGATTACTGCCTTACAATCAGTCATGATCAAATATTATTACCGTCTTATAACAGTCCGAGGTCCATTAATTTACATTGTTATGAGAGGGTCAAGATCACTAGATTTACCGATTAATAAGAACATTAGATTTACATGCTTAATAACCGGTCGAAGACAATATATACTACCAGTCTATAACATTATATTTATTGCCTTGTAACAGGCTTATAACAAGTCAACATAATAGGCAAATTTACTCCTAACGAACAAGTCAAGATCATTAGAATAAACTGCCTTATAACATGTCATTGGATTAACTGCCTTATACCGGTCATCATTTAATTAAAATGCTATTTTAGACAGGTAAAGATCATTAGAATTCCTGCCATAATAAATTTATCCATGGATATAATTATCGTCGTCAAGATCATCAGATTTACTGCCTTATAACAGGTCATTAGATTTACTATTCTTAATACAGCGAAATATAAAATTTACTGCCATTTAACAAATCAAGATTCTTAGATTTTCAGGCTTTATATTAGGTCAAGATATTCGATTTACCTGCAAAAGAGATCAAGATCATTAGATTTACTCCTTATAATACAAGATTTTTTAGATTATTACCTTAATAAGTCAATATTATTAGATTTACTGCCTCATTAGTCAAAATCAAAACAGGACAGAACATAAGATTTACTGCCTTATAACAGTTACAAACTTTTAACAGGTAAAAATCATTCGATTTAAAATGCCCTGGAACATTCAAGAATTTTTTTCTTGCGTTTTAGAAGGTCAATATCATTAGAAATACTTCCTGCCACCGGACGAATCATAGATTTTAACTGCCATTAAAACAGGCCAATATTATTGAGATTTATTATAACGTCAATAATATTTAATTGTCACAATCAATGATTTTATTTTCTTCCTTGTAACAGGTCAAGATTAAGAGAATTATAAACTTTTAATAGGTTAACGACCTTTAGATTTAATCCAGTAAATAATCAATATCCTCGGGTCACAGATCCCATAATTGCTGCCTAACAATGGGCAAAATCAGTAGATTTATTGCCACATAACAGGTCCAAGATATATGACATAACAACCTCAAAATCATTAGGTTTACTGCCTTGTAACAAGATCATTAGATTTATGCCTCATGAGCATTTCAGATCATTAGATTTTTCTGCATTGTAACAGTCAAGTCATACATATACTGCCTTAAACAACTCAAGATCATTAGATTTACAGTCTTGTAACAGGTCAAGATCATTAATTCACTGCCTATAACAGGTTCAGTTTACCCAAGATCAGTAAGACTTACTCCCTTATAACAAGACAAGATCATTAGATTTTTTGGCCTTATGAAAGTTCAATAATCATTGAATTACTTCTTTGGTCACCGTTCATTAAATATACTTGCCTTAAAACAGATCATGATTTATTAGATTACTAGACAAGTAGATTAGATTCTAAAGACTTTTTAACAACTCAAAAATCATTAGATTTACTGTCTAGTAACAGGTCAAGATCAGATTTACTGACTTTAAAATTAGATTTACTGCCTGTAACTGACCAATCCCAAATTCATTATACCACTAGAGCATTAGATTTATTTGCCTACTGAAATGTCAAGATCATTTAAATTACATTCCTTGTTGTCAAGATCATATTATTTACTGCCTTATAACATCTCAGATAAATAAGATTACAGCCTTATTGTTAGTGTAAAGGACATATATATACAACCTTAAAACAAGTCATCATAGTTTTATTGTATTGTAACAGATCCAAGATCAATTAGATTGTTTGCCTTAACAGGCCTGGCATTGTAACAAGTGAAGATCATTTTATTTACTCCTTATAACAGCTCGATAATATTTACTGCCTTATTGTTATAAGGTCCAAGGACATTATAATTTACAACCATACATAAGATCATTATAAGATCATTATATTCACTAAATTATATTTACTACCTCATAAGCATGATTTACTGTCAGATCCAGTATACACAGTCAAGATCCAATAGATTTACTGAGTATAACAAGTCAAGACCATCGGATATATAGGTCAAGAACATTAGATTTAATGCCTTTTAACAGGTAACGATCATTAGAATTTCTGCTCTATAACAGGTTAAGATCATTGATTTACACACATATCCAAGATCATTAAAATTACTGCTTTAATTGATCAACATTAGATTTACTATCTTAATAACAGCGAAATATAAGATTTACTGC
>NW_027264675.1:0-21590 GCF_036320965.1 Panulirus ornatus
ATCCAGGCAGTCAAATAAAGTAGTTGAGATAAAATACCAAAATGATTCAGGGCGCTTTTCTGAGACTAAAATCGACACAGGTACGGACCTGTGGTGTTTTTTGCCACCCAGGCAGTGAAATGAAGGATTTCAGATATAACACTAGAGTTAGTAAGGGTCCTTTTCTCACACTAAAACCAACACAGGTACGGACCTGTGGTGTTTTATGGCATCCAGGCAGTCAAATAAAGTAGTTGAGATAAAATACCAAAATGATTCAGGGCGCTTTTCTGAGACTAAAATCGACACAGGTACGGACCTGTGGTGTTTTTTGGCATCAAAGTGGTAAAATGAAGTTGTTGAGATAAAATGTTAAAGTGATTCAGGGGTTTTTTCTAAGCCTAAAATCCACACAGGTACGGACCTGTGGTGTTTTTTGGCATCCAGGCAGTCAAATAAAGTAGTTGAGATAAAATACCAAAATGATTCAGGGCGCTTTTCTGAGACTAAAATCGACACAGGTACGGACCTGTGGTGTTTTTTGCCACCCAGGCAGTGAAATGAATGATTTCAGATATAACACTAGAGTTATTAAGGGTCCTTTTCTCACCGTAAAACCAACACAGGTACGGACCTGTGGTGTTTTATGGTATCCAGGCAGTCAAATAAAGTAGTTGAGATAAAATACCAAAATGATTCAGGGCGCTTTTCTGAGACTAAAATCGACACAGGTACGGACCTGTGGTGTTTTTTGGCATCAAAGTGGTAAAATGAAGTTGTTGAGATAAAATGTTAAAGTAATTCAGGGTCTTTTTCTAAGCCTAAAATCCACACAGGTACGGACCTGTGGTGTTTTTTGGCATCCAGGCAGTCAAATAAAGTAGTTGAGATAAAATACCAAAATGATTCAGGGAGCTTTTCTGAGACTAAAATCGACACAGGTACGGACCTGTGGTGTTTTTTGCAACCCAGGCAGTGATATGAAGGATTTCAGATATAACACTAGAGTTAGTAAGGGTCCTTTTCTCACACTAAAACCAACACAGGTACGGACCTGTGGTGTTTTTTGGCATCCAGGCAGTCAAATAAAGTAGTTGAGATAAAATACCAAAATGATTCAGGGCGCTTTTCTGAGACTAAAATTGACACAGGTACGGACCTGTGGTGTTTTTTGGCATCAAAGTGGTAAAATGAAGGTTGTTGAGATAAAATGTTAAAGTGATTCAGGGTTTTTTCTAAGCCTAAAATCCACACAGGTACGGACCTGTGGTGTTTTTTGGCATCCAGGCAGTCAAATAAAGTAGTTGAGATAAAATACCAAAATGATTCAGGGCGCTTTTCTGAGACTAAAATCGACACAGGTACGGACCTGTGGTGTTTTTTGCCACCCAGGCAGTGAAATGAAGGATTTCAGATATAACACTAGAGTTAGTAAGGGTCCTTTTCTCACACTAAAACCAACACAGGTACGGACCTGTGGTGTTTTTTGGCATCAGGCAGTCAGATAAAGTAGTTGAGATAAAATACCAAAATGATTCAGGGCGCTTTTCTGAGACTAAAATCGACACAGGTACGGACCTGTGGTGTTTTTTGCCACCCAGGCATGATATGAAGGATTTCAGATATAACACTAGAGTTAGTAAGGGTCCTTTTCTCACACTAAAACCAACACAGGTACGGACCTGTGGTGTTTTTTGGCATCCAGGCAGTCATATAAAGTAGTTGAGATAAAATACCAAAATGATTCAGGGCGCTTTTCTGAGACTAAAATCGACACAGGTACGGACCTGTGGTGTTTTTTGGCATCAAAGTGGTAAAATGAAGTTGTTGAGATAAAATGTTAAAGTAATTCAGGGTTTTTTCTAAGCCTAAAATCCACACAGGTACAGACCTGTGGTGTTTTTGGCATCCAGGCAGTCAAATAAAGTAGTTGAGATAAAATGCCAAAATGATTCAGGGCGCTTTTCTGAGACTAAAATCGACACAGGTACGGACCTGTGGTGTTTTTTACCACCAGGCACTGATATGAAGGTTTTCAGATATAAACTAGAGTTAGTAAGGGTCCTTTTCTCACACTAAAACCAACACAGGTACAGACCTGTGGTGTTTTATGGCATCCAGGCAGTCAAATAAAGTAGTTGAGATAAAATGCCAAAATGATTCAGGGCGCTTTTCTGAGACTAAAATCGACACAGGTACGGACCTGTGGTGTTTTTTACCACCCAGGCACTGATATGAAGGATTTCAGATATAACACTAGAGTTAGTAAGGGTCCTTTTCTCACACTAAAACCAACACAGGTACAGACCTGTGGTGTTTTTTGGCATCCAGGTAGTCAGATAAAGTAGTTGAGATAAAATACCAAAATGATTCACGGCGCTTTTCTGAGACTAAAATCGACACAGGTACGGACCTGTGGTGTTATTTGGCATCCAGGCAGTCAAATAAAGTAGTTGAGATAAAATACCAAAATGATTCTGGGCACTTTCCTGAGACTAAAATCGACACAGGTACGGACCTGTGGTGTTTTTTGCCACCCAGGCAGTGAAATGAAGGATTTCAGATATAACACTAGAGTTATTAAGGGTCCTTTTCTCACCGTAAAACCAACACAGGTACGGACCTGTGGTGTTTTATGGTATCCAGGCAGTCAAATAAAGTAGTTGAAATAAAATACCAAAATGATTCAGGGCGCTTTTCTGAGACTAAAATCGACACAGGTACGGACCTGTGGTGTTTTTTGGCATCAAATTGGTAAAATGAAGTTGTTGAGATAAAATGTTAAAGTAATTCAGGGTTCTTTTTCTAAGCCTAAAATCCACACAAGTACGGACCTGTGGTGTTTTTTGGAATCCAGGCAGTCAAATAAAGTAGTTGAGATAAAATACCAAAATGATTCAGGGAACTTTTCTGAGACTAAAATCTACACAGGTACGGACCTTTGGTGTTTTTTGGAACCCAGGCAGTGATATGAAGGATTTCAGATATAACACTAGAGTTAGTAAGGGTCCTTTTCTCACCCTAAAACCAACACAGGTACGGACCTGTGGTGTTTTATGGTATCCAGGCAGTCAAATAGTGTAGTTGAGATAAAATACCAAAATGATTCAGGGCGCTTTTCTGAGACTAAAATTGACAGAGGTACGGACCTGTGGTGTTTTTTGCTACCCAGGCAGTGAAATGAAGGATTTCAGATATAACACTAGAGTTAGTAAGGGTCCATTTCTCACACTAAAACCAACACAGGTACGGACCTGTGGAGTTTTTTGGCATCCAGGCAGTCAGATAAAGTAGTTGAGATAAAATACCAAAATGATTCAGGGAGCTTTTCTGAGACTAAAATCGACACAGGTACGGACCTGTGGTGTTTTTTGCTATCCAGGCAGTGAAGTGAAGGATTTCAGATATAACACTAGAGTTAGTAAGGGTCCTTTTCTCACACTAAAACCAACACAGGTACGGACCTGTGGTGTTTTTGGCATCAAGGCAGTCAGATAAAGTAGTTGAGATAAAATACCAAAATGATTCAGGGCGCTTTTCTGAGACTAAAATCGACACAGGTACGGACCTGTGATGTTTTTTGGCATCAAAGTGGTAAAATGAAGTTGTTGAGATAAAATGTTAAAGTAATTCAGGGTTTTTCTAAGCCTAATATCCACACAGGTACAGACCTGTGGTGTTTTATGGCATCCAGGCAGTCAAATATAGTAGTTGAGATAAAATGCCAAAATGATTCAGGGCGCTTTTCTGAGACTAAAATCGACACAGGTACGGACCTGTGGTGTTTTTTGCCACCCAGGCACTGATATGAAGGATTTCAGATATAACACTAGAGTTAGTAAGGGTCCTTTTCTCACACTAAAACCAACACAGGTACGGACCTGTGGTGTTTTTTGGCATCAAGGCAGTCAGATAAAGTAGTTGAGATAAAATACCAAAATGTTTCAGGGCGCTTTTCTGAGACTAAAATCGACACAGGTACGGACCTGTGGTGTTTTTTGGCATCAAAGTGGTAAAATGAAGTTGTTGAGATAAAATGTTAAAGTAATTCAGGGTTTTTTCTAAGCCTAAAATCCACACAGGTACAGACCTGTGGTGTTTTATGGCATCCAGGCAGTCAAATAAAGTACTTGAGATAAAATGCCAAAATGATTCAGGGCGCTTTTCTGAGACTAAAATCGACACAGGTACGGACCTGTGGTGTTTTTTGCCACCCAGGCACTGATATGAAGGATTTCAGATATAACACTAGAGTTAGTAAGGGTCCTTTTCTCACACTAAAACCAACACAGGTACAGACCTGTGGTGTTTTTTGGCATCCAGGTAGTCAGATAAAGTAGTTGAGATAAAATACCAAAATGATTCACGGCGCTTTTCTGAGACTAAAATCGACACAGGTACGGACCTGTGGTGTTTTATGGCATCCAGGCAGTCAAATAAAGTAGTTGAGATAAAATAGAAAAATGATTCAGGGCGCTTTTCTCAGATAAAATCGACACAGGTACAGACCTGTGGTGTTTTTTGGCATCAAAGTGGTAAAATGAAGTTGTTGAGATAAAATGTTAAAGTGATTGAGGGTTTTTTTCTAAGCCTAAAATCCACACAGGTACAGACCTGTGGTTTTTTTTGGCATCCAGGCAGTCAAATAAAGTAGTTGAGATAAAATACCAAAATGATTCAGGGCACTTTTCTGAGACTAAAATCTACACAGATACGGACCTATGGTGTTTTTTGCCACCCAGGCAGTGATATGAAGGATTTCAGATATAACACTAGAGTTAGTAAGGGTCCTTTTCTCACCCTAAAACCAACACAGGTACGGACCTGTGGTGTTTTATGGCATCGAGGCAGTCAAATAAAGTAGTTGAGATAAAATACCAAAATGATTCAGGGCTCTTTTCTAAGACTAAAATCGACACAGGTACGGACCTGTGGTCTTTTTTGCCACCCAGGCAGTGAAATGAAGGATTTCAGATATAACACTAGAGTTAGTAAGGGTACTTTTCTCACACTAAAACCAACACAGGTACGGACCTGTGGTGTTTTTTGGCATCCAGGCAGTCAGATAAAGTAGTTGAGATAAAATACCAAAATGATTCAGGGCGCTTTTCTGAGACTAAAATCGAAACAGGTACGGACCTATGGTGTTTTTTGGCATCAAAGAGGTAAAATGAAGTTGTTGAGATAAAATGTTAAAGTGATTCATGGGTTTTTTCTAGGCCTAAAATCCACACAGGTACGGACCTGTGGTGTTTTTTGGCATCCAGGCAGTCAAATAAAGTAGTTGAGTTAAAATACCAAAATGATTCAGGGCGCTTTTCTGAGACTAAAATCAACACAGGTACGGACCTGTGGTGTTTTTTGGCATCAAAGTGGTAAAATGAAGTTGTTGAGATTAAATGTTAAAGTAATTCAGGGTTTTTTTCTAAGCCTAAAATCCACACAGGTATGGACCTGTGGTGTTTTTTGGCATCCAGGCAGTCAGATAAAGTAATTGAGATAAAATACCAAAATGATTCAGGGCTTTTTTCTGAGACTAAAATCGACACAGGTACGGACCTGTGGTGTTTTTTGGCATCAAAGTGGTAAAATGAAGTTGTTGAGATAAAATGTTAAAGTGATTCATGGGTTTTTTATAAGCCTAAAATCCACACAGGTACGGACCTGTGGTGTTTTTTGGCAACCAGGCAGTCAAATAAAGTAGTTGAGATAAAATACCAAAATGATTCAGGGCGCTTTTCTGAGACTAAAATCGACACAGGTACGGACCTGTGGTGTTTTTTGCCACCTAGGTAGTGAAATGAAGGATTTCAGATATAACACTAGAGTTAGTAAGGGTCCTTTTATCACCCTAAAACCAACACAGGTACGGACCTTTGGTGTTTTATGGTATCCAGGCAGTCAAATAAAGCAGTTGAGATAAAATACCAAAATGATTCAGGGCGCATTTCTGAGACTAAAATTGACACATGTACGGACCTGTGGTGTTTTTTGGCATCAAAGTGGTAAAATGAAGTTGTTCAGATAAAATGTTAAAGTAATTCAGGGTTTTTTTCTAAGCATAAAATCCACACAGGTACGGACCTGTGGTGTTTTTTGGCATCCAGGCAGTCAAATAAAGTAGTTGAGATAAAATACCAAAATGATTCAGGGCACTTTTCTGAGATTAAAATCGACACAGGTACGGACCTGTGGTGTTTTTTGCTACCCAGGCAGTGAAATGAAGGATATCAGATATAACATTAGAGTTAGTAAGGGTCCTTTTCTCACACTAAAACCAAGACAGGTATGGACCTGTGGTGTTTTTTGCCACCCAGGCAGTGATATGAAGGATTTCAGATATAACACTAGAGTTAGTAAGGGTCCTTTTCTCACACTAAAACCAAGACAGGTACGGACCTGTGGTGTTTTTTGGCATCCAGGCAGTCAGATAAAGTAGTTGATATAAAATACCAAAATGATTCACGGCGCTTTTCTGAGACTAAAATCGACACAGGTATGGACCTGTGGTGTTTTCTGGCATCCAGGTAGTCAAATAAAATAGTTGAGATAAAATACCAAAATGATTCAGGGCGCTTTTCTGAGGCTAAAATTGACACGGGAACAGACCTGTGGTGTTTTTTGGCATCAAAGTGGTAAAATGAAGTTGTTGAGATAAAAATTTAAAATGATTCATGGGTTTTTTCTAATTCTAAAATCCACACAGGTACGGACCTGTGGTGTTTTTTGGCATCCAGGCAGTCAAATAAAGTAGTTGAGATAAAATACCAAAATGATTCAGGGCACTTTTCTGAGACTAAAATCGACACAGGTACGGACCTGTTGTGTTTTTTGCCACCCAGGCAGTGATATGAAGGATTTCAGATATAACACTAGAGTTAGTAAGGGTCCTTCTGTCACTCTAAAACCAACACAGGTACGGACCTGTGGTGTTTTATGGCATCCAGGCAGTCAAATAAAGTAGTTGAGATATAATACCAAAATGATTCAGGGCGCTTTTCTAAGACTAAAATCGACACAGGTACGGACCTGTGGTGTTTTTTGCCACCCAGGCAGTGAAATGAAGGATTTCAGATATAACACTAGAGTTAGTAAGGGTCCTTTTCTCACACTAAAACCAACACAGGTACGGACCTGTGGTGTTTTTTGGCATCCAGGCAGTCAGATAAAGTAATTGAGATAAAATACCAAAATGATTAACGGCGCTTTTCTGAGACTAAAATCGACACAGGTACGGACCTGTGGTGTTTTATGGCATCCAGGCAGTCAAATAAATTAGTTGAGATGAAATAGCAAAATGATTCAGGGCGCTTTTCTCAGACTAAAATCGACACAGGTACAGACCTGTGGTGTTTTTTGGCATCAAAGTGGTAAAATGAAGTTGTTGAGATAAAATGTTAAAGTGATTCAGGGGTTTTTTCTAATTCTAAAATCCACACAGGTACGGACCTGTGGTGTTTTTTTGCATCCAGGCAGTCAAATAAAGTAGTTGAGATAAAATACCAAAATGATTCAGGGCGCTTTTCTGAGACTAAAATCGAAACAGGTACGGACCTGTGGTGTTTTTTGCCACCCAGGCAGTGATATGAAGGATTTCAGATATAACACTAGAGTTAGTAAGGGTCCTTTTGTCAATCTAAAACCAACACAGGTACGGACCTGTGATGTTTTATGGCATCCAGGCAGTCAAATAAAGTAGTTGAGATATAATACCAAAATGATTCAGGGCGCTTTTCTAAGACTAAAATCGACACAGGTACGGACCTGTGGTGTTTTTTGCCACCCAGGCAGTGAAATGAAGGATTTCAGATATAACACTAGAGTTAGTAAGGGTCCTTTTCTCACACTAAAACCTACACAGGTACGGACCTGTGATGTTTTTTGGTATCCAGGCAGTCAAAAAAATTAGTTGCGATAAAATAACAAAATGATTCAGGGCGCTTTTCTGAGACTAAAATTGAAACAGGTACTGACCTGTGGTGTTATTTGGCATCAAATTGGTAAAATGAAGTTGTTGAGATAAAATGTTAAATTAATTCAGGGTTTTTTTCTAAGCCTAAAATCCACACAGGTACTGACCTGTGGTGTTTTTTGGCATCCAGGCAGTCAATTAAAGTAGTTGAGATAAAATACCAAAATGATTCAGGGCGCTTTTCTGAGACTAAAATCAACAAAGGTACGGACCTGTGGTGTTTTTTGGCATCAAAGTTGTAAATTGAAGTTGTTGAGATAAAATGTTAAAGTGATTCATGGGTTTTTTCTAAGCCTAAAATTCACACAGGTACGGACCTGTGGTGTTTTTTGGCAATCAAGCAGTCAAATAAAGTAGTTGAGATAAAATACCAAAATGATTCAGGGCCCTTTTCTGAGACTAAAATCAACACAGGTACGGACCTGTGGTGTTTTTTGGCATCAAAGTGGTAAAATGAAGTTAAGATAAAATGTTAAATTAATTCAGGGGTTTTTTCTAAGCCTAAAATCCACACAGGTACTGACCTGTGGTGTTTTTTGGCATCCAGGCAGTCAGATAAATTAGTTGAGATAAAATACCAAAATGATTCAGGGCGCTTTTCTGAGACTAAAATCGACACAGGTACGGACCAGTGGTGTTTTTTGGCATCAAAGTGGTAAATTGAAGTTGTTGAGATAAAATGTTAAAGTGATTCATGGGTTTTTTCTAAGCCTAAAACCAACACAGGTACGGACCTGTGGTGTTTTATGGCATCCAGGCAGTCAAATAAAGTAGTTCAGATAAAATACCAAAATCATTCAGGGCGCTTTTCTGAGAATAAAATTGACACAGGTACGGACCTGTCGTGTTTTTTGGCATCAAAGTGGTAAAATGAAGTTGTTGAGATAAAATGTTAAAGTAATTCAGGGTTTTTTTCTAAGCCTAAAATCAACACAGGTATGGACCTGTGGTGTTTTTTGGCATCCAGGCAGTCAAATAAAGTAGATGAGATAAAATACCAAAATGATTCAGGGCGCTTTTCTGAGACTAAAATCGACACAGGTACGGACCTGTGGTGTTTTTTGCTATCCAGGCAGTGAAGTTATGGATTTCAGATATAACACTAGAGTTAGTAAGGGTCCTTTTCTCACACTAAAACCAACACAGGTACGGACCTGTGGTGTTTTTGGCATCAAGGCAGTCAGATAAAGTAGTTGAGATAAAATACCAAAATGATTCAGGGCGCTTTTCTGAGACTAAAATCGACACAGGTACGGACCTGTGATGTTTTTTGGCATCAAAGTGGTAAAATGAAGTTGTTGAGATAAAATGTTAAAGTAATTCAGGGTTTTTTCTAAGCCTAATATCCACACAGGTACAGACCTGTGGTGTTTTATGGCATCCAGGCAGTCAAATATAGTAGTTGAGATAAAATGCCAAAATGATTCAGGGCGCTTTTCTGAGACTAAAATCGACACAGGTACGGACCTGTGGTGTTTTTTGCCACCCAGGCACTGATATGAAGGATTTCAGATATAACACTAGAGTTAGTAAGGGTCCTTTTCTCACACTAAAACCAACACAGGTACGGACCTGTGGTGTTTTTTGGCATCAAGGCAGTCAGATAAAGTAGTTGAGATAAAATACCAAAATGATTCAGGGCGCTTTTCTGAGACTAAAATCGACACAGGTACGGACCTGTGGTGTTTTTTGGCATCAAAGTGGTAAAATGAAGTTGTTGAGATAAAATGTTAAAGTAATTCAGGGTTTTTTCTAAGCCTAAAATCCACACAGGTACAGACCTGTGGTGTTTTATGGCATCCAGGCAGTCAAATAAAGTAGTTGAGATAAAATGCCAAAATGATTCAGGGCGCTTTTCTGAGACTAAAATCGACACAGGTACGGACCTGTGGTGTTTTTTGCCACCCAGGATTTCAGATATAACACTAGAGTTAGTAAGGGTCCTTTTCTCACACTAAAACCAACACAGGTACAGACCTGTGGTGTTTTTTGGCATCCAGGTAGTCAGATAAAGTAGTTGAGATAAAATACCAAAATGATTCACGGCGCTTTTCTGAGACTAAAATCGACACAGGTACGGACCTGTGGTGTTTTATGGCATCCAGGCAGTCAAATAAAGTAGTTGAGATAAAATAGAAAAATGATTCAGGGCGCTTTTCTCAGATAAAATCGACACAGGTACAGACCTGTGGTGTTTTTTGGCATCAAAGTGGTAAAATAAAGTTGTTGAGATAAAATGTTAAAGTGATTGAGGGTTTTTTTCTAAGCCTAAAATCCACACAGGTACAGACCTGTGGTGTTTTTTGGCATCCAGGCAGTCAAATAAAGTAGTTGAGATAAAATACCAAAATGATTCAGGGCACTTTTCTGAGACTAAAATCTACACAGGTATGGACCTGTGGTGTTTTTTGCCACCCAGGCAGTGATATGAAGGATTTCAGATATAACACTAGAGTTAGTAAGGGTCCTTTTCTCACCCTAAAACCAACACAGGTACGGACCTGTGGTGTTTTATGGCATCGAGGCAGTCAAATAAAGTAGTTGAGATAAAATACCAAAATGATTCAGGGCTCTTTTCTAAGACTAAAATCGACACAGGTACGGACCTGTGGTGTTTTTTGCCACCCAGGCAGTGAAATGAAGGATTTCAGATATAACACTAGAGTTAGTAAGGGTACTTTTCTCACACTAAAACCAACACAGGTACGGACCTGTGGTGTTTTTTGGCATCCAGGCAGTCAGATAAAGTAGTTGAGATAAAATACCAAAATGATTCAGGGCGCTTTTCTGAGACTAAAATCGAAACAGGTACGGACCTGTGGTGTTTTTTGGCATCAAAGAGGTAAAATGAAGTTGTTGAGATAAAATGTTAAAGTGATTCATGGGTTTTTTCTAGGCCTAAAATCCACACAGGTACGGACCTGTGGTGTTTTTTGGCATCCAGGCAGTCAAATAAAGTAGATGAGATAAAATACCAAAATGATTCAGGGCGCTTTTCTGAGACTAAAATCGACACAGGTACGGACCTGTGGTGTTTTTTGCTATCCAGGCAGTGAAGTTATGGATTTCAGATATAACACTAGAGTTAGTAAGGGTCCTTTTCTCACACTAAAACCAACACAGGTACGGACCTGTGGTGTTTTTGGCATCAAGGCAGTCAGATAAAGTAGTTGAGATAAAATACCAAAATGATTCAGGGCGCTTTTCTGAGACTAAAATCGACACAGGTACGGACCTGTGATGTTTTTTGGCATCAAAGTGGTAAAATGAAGTTGTTGAGATTAAATGTTAAAGTAATTCAGGGCTTTTTTCTAAGCCTAAAATCCACACAGGTATGGACCTGTGGTGTTTTTTGGCATCCAGGCAGTCAGATAAAGTAATTGAGATAAAATACCAAAATGATTCAGGGCTTTTTTCTGAGACTAAAATCGACACAGGTACGGACCTGTGGTGTTTTTTGGCATCAAAGTGGTAAAATGAAGTTGTTGAGATAAATGTTAAAGTGATTCATGGGTTTTTTATAAGCCTAAAATCCACACAGGTACGGACCTGTGGTGTTTTTTGGCAACCAGGCAGTCAAATAAAGTAGTTGAGATAAAATACCAAAATGATTCAGGGCGCTTTTCTGAGACTAAAATCGACACAGGTACGGACCTGTGGTGTTTTTTGCCACCTAGGTAGTGAAATGAAGGATTTCAGATATAACACTAGAGTTAGTAAGGGTCCTTTTATCACCCTAAAACCAACACAGGTACGGACCTTTGGTGTTTTATGGTATCCAGGCAGTCAAATAAAGCAGTTGAGATAAAATACCAAAATGATTCAGGGCGCATTTCTGAGACTAAAATTGACACATGTACGGACCTGTGGTGTTTTTTGGCATCAAAGTGGTAAAATGAAGTTGTTCAGATAAAATGTTAAAGTAATTCAGGGTTTTTTTCTAAGCATAAAATCCACACAGGTACGGACCTGTGGTGTTTTTTGGCATCCAGGCAGTCAAATAAAGTAGTTGAGATAAAATACCAAAATGATTCAGGGCACTTTTCTGAGATTAAAATCGACACAGGTACGGACCTGTGGTGTTTTTTGCTACCCAGGCAGTGAAATGAAGGATATCAGATATAACATTAGAGTTAGTAAGGGTCCTTTTCTCACACTAAAACCAAGACAGGTATGGACCTGTGGTGTTTTTTGCCACCCAGGCAGTGATATGAAGGATTTCAGATATAACACTAGAGTTAGTAAGGGTCCTTTTCTCACACTAAAACCAAGACAGGTACGGACCTGTGGTGTTTTTTGGCATCCAGGCAGTCAGATAAAGTAGTTGAGATAAAATACCAAAATGATTCACGGCGCTTTTCTGAGACTAAAATCGACACAGGTATGGACCTGTGGTGTTTTCTGGCATCCAGGTAGTCAAATAAAATAGTTGAGATAAAATACCAAAATGATTCAGGGCGCTTTCTCTGAGGCTAAAATTGACACGGGAACAGACCTGTGGTGTTTTTTGGCATCAAAGTGGTAAAATGAAGTTGTTGAGATAAAAATTTAAAATGATTCATGGGTTTTTTCTAAGCCTAAAATCCACACGGGTACGGACCTGTGGTGTTTTTTGGCATCCAGGCAGTCAAATAAATTAGTTGAGATAAAATACCAAAATGATTCAGGGGGCTTTTCTGAGACTAAAATCGACACAGGTACGGACCTGTGGTGTTTTTTGCCACCCAGGCAGTGATATGAAGGATTTCAGATATAACACTAGAGTTAGTAAGGGTCCTTTTCTCACCCTAAAACCAACAGAGATACGGATCTGTGGTGTTTTATGACATCCAGGCAGTCAAATAAAGTAGTTGAGATAAAATACCAAAATGATTCAGGGCACTTTTCTGAGACTAAAATCGACACAGGTACGGACCTGTGGTGTTTTTTGCCATCCAGGCAGTGAAATGAAGGATTTCAGATATAACACTAGACTTAGTAAGGGTCCTTTTCTCACGCTAAAACCAACACAGGTACGGACCTGTGGTGTTTTTTGGCATCCAGGCAGTCAGATAAAGTAGTTAAGATAAAATACCATAATGATTCAGGGCGCTTTTCTGAGACTAAAATCGAAACAGGTACGGACCTGTGGTGTTTTTTGGCATCAAAGTGGTAAAATGAAGTTGTTGTGATAAAATGTTAAAGTGATTCAGGGTTTTTTTCTAAGCCTAAAATCCACACAGGTACGGACCTGTGGTGTTTTTTGGCATCCAGGCAGTCAAATAAAGTAGTTGAGATAAAATACCAAAATGATTCAGGGCGCTTTTCTGAGACTAAAATCGACACAGGTACAGACCTGTGGTGTTTTCTGCCACCCAGGCAGTGATATGAAGGATTCCAGATATAACACTAGAGTTAGTAAGGGTCCTTTTCTCACCTAAAACCAACACAGGTACGGACCTGTGGTGTTTTATGGCATCCAGGCAGTCAGATAAAGTAGATAAGATAAAATACCAAAATGATTCACGGCGCTTTTCTGAGAATAAAATCGACACAGGTACGGACCTGTGGTGTTTTATGGCATCCAGGCAGTCAAATAAATTAGTTGAGATGAAATAGCAAAATGATTCAGGGCGCTTTTCTCAGACTAAAATCGACACAGGTACAGACCTGTGGTGGTTTTTGGCATCAAAGTGGTAAAATGAAGTTGTTGAGATAAAATGTTAAAGTGATTCAGGGGTTTTTTCTAATTCTAAAATCCACACAGGTACGGACCTGTGGTGTTTTTTGGCATCCAGGCAGTCAAATAAAGTAGTTGAGATAAAATACCAAAATGATTCAGGGCACTTTTCTGAGACTAAAATCGACACAGGTACGGACCTGTGGTGTTTTTTTGGCATCAAAGTGGTAAAATGAGGTTGTTGAGATAAAATGTTAAAGTGATTCAGAGGTTTTTTCTAAGCCTAAAATCCAGACAGGTAGGGACCTGTGGTGTTTTTTGGCATCCAGGCAGTCAAATAAAGTAGTTGAGATAAAATACCAAAATGATTCAGGGCGCTTTTCTGAGACTAAAATTGACACAGGTACAGACCTGTGGTGTTTTTTGCCACCCAGGCAGTGATATGAAGGATATCAGATATAACACTAGAGTTATTCAGAGGTTTTTTCTAAGCCTAAAATCCAGACAGGTAGGGACCTGTGGTGTTTTTTGGCATCCAGGCAGTCAAATAAAGTAGTTGAGATAAAATACCAAAATGATTCAGGGCGCTTTTCTGAGACTAAAATTGACACAGGTACAGACCTGTGGTGTTTTTTGCCACCCAGGCAGTGATATGAAGGATATCAGATATAACACTAGAGTTAGTAAGGGTCCTTTTATCACACTAAAACCAACACAGGTACGGACCTGTGGTGTTTTTTGGCATCCAGGCAGTCAGATAAAGTAATTGAGAAAAAATACCAAAATGATTAACGGCGCTTTTCTGAGAATAAAATCGACACAGGTACGGACCTGTGGTGTTTTATGGCATCCAGGCAGTCAAATAAATTAGTTGAGATGAAATAGCAAAATGATTCAGGGCGCTTTTCTCAGACTAAAATCGACACAGGTACAGACCTGTGGTGGTTTTTTGGCATCAAAGTGGTAAAATGAAGTTGTTGAGATAAAATGTTAAAGTGATTCAGGGTTTTTTTCTAATTCCTAAAATCCACACAGGTACGGACCTGTGGTGTTTTTTGGCATCCAGGCAGTCAAATAAAGTAGTTGAGATAAAATACCAAAATGATTCAGGGCACTTTTCTGAGACTAAAATCGACACAGGTACGGACCTGTTGTGTTTTTTGCCACCCAGGCAGTGATATGAAGGATTTCAGATATAACACTAGAGTTAGTAAGGGTCCTTCTGTCACTCTAAAACCAACACAGGTACGGACCTGTGGTGTTTTATGGCATCCAGGCAGTCAAATAAAGTAGTTGAGATATAATACCAAAATGATTCAGGGCGCTTTTCTAAGACTAAAATCGACACAGGTACGGACCTGTGGTGTTTTTTGCCACCCAGGCAGTGAAATGAAGGATTTCAGATATAACACTAGAGTTAGTAAGGGTCCTTTTCTCACACTAAAACCAACACAGGTATGGACCTGTGGTGTTTTTTGGCATCCAGGCAGTCAAATAAATTAGTTGATATAAAATACTAAAATGATTCAGGGCGCTTTTCTGAGACTAAAATCGACAAAGGTACGGACCTGTGGTGTTTTTTGCTACCCAGGCAGTGAAATGAAGGATTTCAGATATAACACTAGAGTTAGTAAGGGTCCATTTCTCACACTAAAACCAACACAGGTACGGACCTGTGGTGTTTTTTGGCATCCAGGCAGTCAGATAAAGTAGTTGAGATAAAATACCAAAATGATTCAGGGAGCTTTTCTGAGACTAAAATCGACACAGGTACGGACCTGTGGTGTTTTTTGCTATCCAGGCAGTGAAGTGAAGGATTTCAGATATAACACTAGAGTTAGTAAGGGTCCTTTTCTCACACTAAAACCAACACAGGTACGGACCTGTGGTGTTTTTGGTATCAAGGCAGTCAGATAAAGTAGTTGAGATAAAATACCAAAATGATTCAGGGCGCTTTTCTGAGACTAAAATCGACACAGGTACGGACCTGTGTGTTTTTTGGCATCAAAGTGGTAAAATGAAGTTGTTGAGATAAAATGTTAAAGTAATTCAGGGTTTTTTTCTAAGCCTAAAATCAACACAGGTACTGGACCTGTGGTGTTTTTTGGCATCCAGGCAGTCAAATAAAGTAGTTGAGATAAAATACCAAAATGATTCAGGGCGCTTTTCTGAGACTAAAATCGACACAGGTACGGACCTGTGGTGTTTTTTGCCACCCAGGCAGTGATATGAAGGATTTCAGATATAACACTAGAGTTAGTAAGGGTCCTTTTCTCACACTAAAACCAACACAGGTACGGACCTGTGGTGTTTTTTGGCATCAAGGCAGTCAGATAAAGTAGTTGAGATAAAATACCAAAATGATTCAGGGCGCTTTTCTGAGACTAAAATCGACACAGGTACGGACCTGTGGTGTTTTTTGGCATCAAGGTGGTAAAATGAAGTTGTTGAGATAAAATGTTAAAGTAATTCAGGGTTTTTTCTAAGCCTAAAATCCACACAGGTACGGACCTGTGGTGTTTTATGGAATCCAGGCAGTCAAATAAAGTAGTTGAGATAAAATAGAAAAATGATTCAGGGCGCTTTTCTCAAACTAAAATCGACATAGGTACAGACCTGTGGTGTTTTTTGGCATCAAAGTGGTAAAATGAAGTTGTTGAGATAAAATGTTAAAGTGATTGAGGGTTTTTTTTCTAAGCCTAAAACCTGTGATGTTTTTTGGCATCCAGGCAGTCAAATAAAGTAGTTGAGATAAAATACCAAAATGATTCAGGGCGCTTTTCTGAGACTAAAATCGACACAGGTACGGACCTGTGGTGTTTTTTGCCACCCAGGCAGTGTTATGAAGGATTTCAGATATAACACTAGAGTTAGTAAGGGTACTTTTCTCACACTAAAACCAACACAGGTACGGACCTGTGGTGTTTTTTGGCATCCAGGCAGTTAGATAAAGTAGTTGATATAAAATACCAAAATGATTCAGGTCGCTTTTGTGAGACTAAAATCGACACAGGTATGGACCTGTGGTGTTTTTTGGCATCAAAGTGGTAAAATAAAGTTCTTGAGATAAAATGTTAAAGTAATTCAGGGGTTTTTTCTAAGCCTAAAATCCACACAGGTACGGACCTGTGGTGTTTTTTGGCATCCAGGCAGTCAGTTAAAGTAGTTGAGATAAAATACCAAAATGATTCAGGGCGCTTTTCTGAGACTAAAATCGACACAGGTACGGACCTGTGGTGTTTTTTGGCATCAAAGTGGTAAAATGAAGTTGTTGAGATAAAATGTTAAAGTGATTCAGGGTTTTTTTCTAAGCCTAAAATCCACACAGTTACGGACCTGTGGTGTTATTTGGCATCCAGGCAGTCAAATAAAGTAGTTGAGATAATATACCTAAATGATTCTGGGCGCTTTCCTGAGACTAAAATCGACACAGGTACGGACCTGTGGTGTTTTTTGCCACCCAGGCAGTGAAATGAAGGATTTCAGATATAACACTAGAGTTATTAAGGGTCCTTTTCTCACCGTAAAACCAACACAGGTACGGACCTGTGGTGTTTTATGGTATCCAGGCAGTCAAATAAAGTAGTTGAAATAAAATACCAAAATGATTCAGGGCGCTTTTCTGAGACTAAAATCGACACAGGTACGGACCTGTGGTGTTTTTTGGCATCAAAGTGGTAAAATGAAGTTGTTGAGATAAAATGTTAAAGTAATTCAGGGTTCTTTTTCTAAGCCTAAAATCCACACAAGTACGGACCTGTGGTGTTTTTTGGAATCCAGGCAGTCAAATAAAGTAGTTGAGATAAAATACCAAAATGATTCAGGGAACTTTTCTGAGACTAAAATCGACACAGGTACGGATCTTTGGTGTTTTTTGCAACCCAGGCAGTGATATGAAGGATTTCAGATATAACACTAGAGTTAGTAAGGGTCCTTTTCTCACCCTAAAACCAACACAGGTACGGACCTGTGGTATTTTATGGTATCCAGGCAGTCAAATAGTGTAGTTGAGATAAAATACGAAAATGATTCAGGGCGCTTTTCTGAGACTAAAATTGACACAGGTACGGACCTGTGGTGTTTTTTGGCATCAAAGTGGTAAAATGAAGTTGAGATAAAATGTTAAAGTAATTCAGGTTTTTTTCTCTAAGCCTAAAATCCACACAGGTATGGACCTGTGGTGTTTTTTGGCATCCAGGCAGTCAAATAAAGTAGTTGAGATAAAATACTAAAATGATTCAGGGCGCTTTTCTGAGACTAAAATCGACAAAGGTACGGACCTGTGGTGTTTTTTGCTACCCAGGCAGTGAAATGAAGGATTTCAGATATAACACTAGAGTTAGTAAGGGTCCATTTCTCACACTAAAACCAACACAGGTACGGACCTGTGGTGTTTTTTGGCATCCAGGCAGTCAGATAAAGTAGTTGAGATAAAATACCAAAATGATTCAGGGAGCTTTTCTGAGACTAAAATCGACACAGGTACGGACCTGTGGTGTTTTTTGCTATCCAGGCAGTGAAGTGAAGGATTTCAGATATAACACTAGAGTTAGTAAGGGTACTTTTCTCACACTAAAACCAACACAGGTACGGACCTGTGGTGTTTTTGGCATCAAGGCAGTCAGATAAAGTAGTTGAGATAAAATACCAAAATGATTCAGGGCGCTTTTCTGAGACTAAAATCGACACAGGTACGGACCTGTGGTGTTTTATGGTATCCAGGAAGTCAAATAAAGTAGTTGAAATAAAATACCAAAATGATTCAGGGCGCTTTTCTGAGACTAAAATCGACACAGGTACGGACCTGTGGTGTTTTTTGGCATCAAAGTGGTAAAATGAAGTTGTTGAGATAAAATGTTAAAGTAATTCAGGGTTCTTTTTCTAAGCCTAAAATCCACACAAGTACGGACCTGTGGTGTTTTTTGGAATCCAGGCAGTCAAATAAAGTAGTTGAGATAAAATACCAAAATGATTCAGGGAACTTTTCTGAGACTAAAATCGACACAGGTACGGACCTTTGGTGTTTTTTGCAACCCAGGCAGTGATATGAAGGATTTCAGATATAACACTAGAGTTAGTAAGGGTCCTTTTCTCACCCTAAAACCAACACAGGTATGGACCTGTGGTGTTTTATGGCATCCAGGCAGTCAAATAAAGTAGTTGAGATAAAATACCAAAATGATTCAGGGCTCTTTTCTAAGACTAAAATCGACACAGGTACGGACCTGTGGTGTTTTTTGCCACCCAGGCAGTGAAATGAAGGATTTCAGATATAACACTAGAGTTAGTAAGGGTACTTTTCTCACACTAAAACCAACACAGGTACGGACCTGTGGTGTTTTTTGGCATCCAGGCAGTTAGATAAAGTAGTTGATATAAAATACCAAAATGATTCAGGTCGCTTTTGTAAGACTAAAATCAACACAGGTATGGACCTGTGGTGTTTTTTGGCATCAAAGTGGTAAAATAAAGTTCTTGAGATAAAATGTTAAAGTAATTCAGGGTTTTTTCTCTAAGCCTAAAATCCACACAGGTACGGACCTGTGGTGTTTTTTGGCATCCAGGCAGTCAAATAAAGTAGTTGAGATAAAATACCAAAATGATTCAGGGCGCTTTTCTGAGACTAAAATCGACAAAGGTACGGACCTGTGGTGTTTTTTGCTACCCAGGCAGTGAAATGAAGGATTTCAGATATAACACTAAAGTTAGTAAGGGTCCTTTTCTCACACTAAAACCAACACAGGTACGGACCTGTGGTGTTATTTGGCATCCAGGCAGTCAAATAAAGTAGTTGAGATAAAATACCAAAATGATTCAGGGCGCTTTTCTGAGACTAAAATCGACACAGGTACGGACCTGTGGTGTTTTTTGCTATCCAGGCAGTGAAATGAAGGATTTCAGATATAACACTAGAGTTAGTAAGGGTCCTTTTCTCACACTAAAACCAACACAGGTACGGACCTGTGGTGTTTTTTGGTATCCAGGCAGTCAAATAAAGTAGTTGAAATAAAATACCAAAATGATTCAGGGCGCTTTTCTGAGACTAAAATCGACACAGGTACGGACCTGTGGTGTTTTTTGGCATCAAAGTGGTAAAATGAAGTTGTTGAGATAAAATGTTAAAGTAATTCAGGGTTCTTTTTCTAAGCCTAAAATCCACACAAGTACGGACCTGTGGTGTTTTTTGGAATCCAGGCAGTCAAATAAAGTAGTTGAGATAAAATACCAAAATGATTCAGGGAACTTTTCTGAGACTAAAATCGACACAGGTACGGACCTTTGGTGTTTTTTGCAACCCAGGCAGTGATATGAAGGATTTCAGATATAACACTAGAGTTAGTAAGGGTCCTTTTCTCACCTAAAACCAACACAGGTACGGACCTGTGCTGTTTTATGGTATCCAGGCAGTCAAATAGTGTAGTTGAGATAAAATACCAAAATGATTCAGGGCGCTTTTCTGAGACTAAAATTGACAGAGGTACGGACCTGTGGTGTTTTTTGCTACCCAGGCAGTGAAATGAAGGATTTCAGATATAACACTAGAGTTAGTAAGGGTCCATTTCTCACACTAAAACCAACACAGGTACGGACCTGTGGTGTTTTTTGGCATCCAGGCAGTCAGATAAAGTAGTTGAGATAAAATACCAAAATGATTCAGGGAGCTTTTCTGAGACTAAAATCGACACAGGTACGGACCTGTGGTGTTTTTTGCTATCCAGGCAGTGAAGTGAAGGATTTCAGATATAACACTAGAGTTAGTAAGGGTCCCTTTCTCACACTAAAACCAACACAGGTACGGACCTGTGGTGTTTTTGGCATCAGGGCAGTCAGATAAAGTAGTTGAGATAAAATACCAAAATGATTCAGGGCGCTTTTCTGAGACTAAAATCGACACAGGTACGGACCTGTGATGTTTTTTGGCATCAAAGTGGTAAAATGAAGTTGTTGAGATAAAATGTTAAAGTAATTCAGGGTTTTTTCTAAGCCTAATATCCACACAGGTACAGACCTGTGGTGTTTTATGGCATCCAGGCAGTCAAATATAGTAGTTGAGATAAAATGCCAAAATGATTCAGGGCGCTTTTCTGAGACTAAAATCGACACAGGTACGGACCTGTGGTGTTTTTTGCCACCCAGGCACTGATATGAAGGATTTCAGATATAACACTAGAGTTAGTAAGGGTCCTTTTCTCACACTAAAACCAACACAGGTACGGACCTGTGGTGTTTTTTGGCATCAAGGCAGTCATATAAAGTAGTTGAGATAAAATACCAAAATGATTCAGGGCGCTTTTCTGAGACTAAAATCGACACAGGTACGGACCTGTGGTGTTTTTTGGCATCAAAGTGGTAAAATGAAGTTGTTGAGATAAAATGTTAAAGTAATTCAGGGTTTTTTCTAAGCCTAAAATCCACACAGGTACAGACCTGTGGTGTTTTATGGCATCCAGGCAGTCAAATAAAGTAGTTGAGATAAAATGCCAAAATGATTCAGGGCGCTTTTCTGAGACTAAAATCGACACAGGTACGGACCTGTGGTGTTTTTTACCACCCAGGCACTGATATGAAGGATTTCAGATATAACACTAGAGTTAGTAAGGGTCCTTTTCTCACACTAAAACCAACACAGGTACAGACCTGTGGTGTTTTATGGCATCCAGGCAGTCAAATAAAGTAGTTGAGATAAAATACCAAAATGATTCAGGGCGCTTTTCTGAGATTAAAATCGACACAGGTACGGACCTGTGGTGTTTTTTGGCATCAAAGTGGTAAAATGAAGTTGTTGAGATAAAATGTTAAAGTGATTCAGGGGTTTTTTCTAAGCCTAAAATCCACACAGTTACGGACCTGTGGTGTTATTTGGCATCCAGGCAGTCAAATAAAGTAGTTGAGATAAAATACCAAAATGATTCTGGGCGCTTTCCTGAGACTAAAATCGACACAGGTACGGACCTGTGGTGTTTTTTGCCACCCAGGCAG
>NW_027264676.1:0-12163 GCF_036320965.1 Panulirus ornatus
CCTCACATGCTTGTCCAATGCTAAAATTCCTAATTCCAAAAACAATTCTCTTGACATCAATGCATGAACAGGTCAGTTCCCTCCTCCTCCTACGCTTTTCCAAGCCTGCCTGCTGCTACCCAACCATTACCACCACCAAGCCCTACCATTTTACCCATACTTATCCTTTCACATGCTTTGCTCTCCCCTCAGGCATGTCCAAATGCAAAAAAATCCCTTAATTTCTCTCTGACAAACAAATTGCACTCTGCACATCAATGCCATTGAACGGGTTCGTCCCTCCTCTACCTACGCTTTTCCAAGCTGCTCTGCTACCCAACCAAATCAACCAACACCTACCTTTTACCACACTTCCTTTCATGTCTTTGCTCTCTCTGCCCAAGGCATGTCCAAATGCAAGAAAATTCCTTAATTTCTCTCTGACAAAAAATATGCACTCTCAATCAATGCCTTGAACGGGTTCGTCCCTCTCTCTACCTACGCTTTTTCCTACCCGCTTACCCACCATTAATCCACCACCACTTACCATTTTACCACATACTTATCCTTTCTCTTTGCTCAGGCTGTCCAATGCAAAGCAAAATCATAATTCTCCTAAATATCTCTGCAATCAATGCCATTGAACGGGTTCGTCCTTCCCTCCTCCTTTCCAACCCCTGTCTACCACCTTACTTAACCACCACCAAGCACCTACCATTTTACACTACTTTTTCACATTCTTTGCTTCCTCTCCTCAAGGCATGCCAAATCAAAGAAAAATTCCCTTAATTTCTCTCTGACAAACAAATATGCACTCTGCACATCAATGCCATTGAACGGGTTCGTCCCTCTCTCCTACCTACGCTTTTCCAAGCCTGCCTGCTGCTACCCAACATTAATCCCCACCAAGCACCTACCATTTTACCACATACTTATCCTTTCATGTCTTTGCTCTCCTCTGCCTCAAGGCATGTCCAAATGCAAAAGAAAATTCCCTTTTTCTCTGACAAACAAATATGCACTCTGCACATCAATGCCATTGAACGGGTTCGTCCCTCTCCTACCTACGCTTTTCCAAGCCTGCCTGGCTACCCAACCATTAATCCACCACCAAGCACCTACCATTTTACCACATACTTATCCTTTCACATGTCTTGTCTCCTCTGCCTCAAGGCATGTCCAATGCAAAAAATTCCCTTAATTTCTCTCTGACAAACAAATATGCACTCTGCACATCAATGCCATTGAACGGGTTCTCCCTCTCTTCCTTCCACTCGCTTTTCCAAGCCTGCCGCTCTACCAACCACCATTACCCCACAAGACCTACCATTTTCACATACTTATCCTTTCACATGTCCTGCACCAATCCTTAATGTCTTACAAACAATAGAAACTCCCTTAATTCTTTGACACATATGCACTCTCCACATCCTTTGACGGTTCGTCCCTCTCTCCACCTACCTTTCCAAGCCTGCCTGTCTACCCAACATTATCACACATGCACCTCCATTTTACCATATCTAAACATTCTTTCTCTCTGCCTCAAGCATGTCCAAATGCAAAAAATTCCTTAATTTCTCTCTGACAACAAATATCACTCTGCACTACAAGCCATTGAACGTTCGTCCTCTCTCCTACACATTTCCACCTGCCTTGCTCCCAACATTATCACCACCAAGCACCTACCATTTCCACATACTTATCTTCACATGTCTTGCTCTCCTCTGCTCAGGCATTCCAAATGCAAAGAAATTCCCTTATTTCTCTCACAACAAATAGCACTCCTGACACAATTCCTTACAGTTTCTTCCTCTCCTCTAGCATTTCAAAGCTGCCTCTTAATTCCAACCAAACAACACCAACCTACCATTTACCAAAGTTCTTCCTTCCCTTCTCCTCTCTCAAGCTGCCTGCAATCCAAACATTTCCCCCATACACCTACCTTTCCACATATTACTAATGCTTGCTCTCCTCTGAAGGTGTCCAAATCATTCCCTTAATTCTCTTTCAAACCATATGCCTCACATATCCATTAACCTCCACCCTACCTTCTACCTTTTACCTTCACTGCTGCTCCCCATTATCCACCCCAAGCACTACCATTAACAAACTTTCCTTTAACTTCTTCTACTCATATGCTCAGCATTCAATGCAATGAAAGTTCCTTTCTCTCCTGACAACAGATTTGCAACTCTGCCAACCATTCATTAATCCCACCCTCCACCTACCTTTCCAACCTCCTTCTATCCTCCATTCTTTCCTCCATGCCCTAAGCATTCCAAATCAAAAATTCCCTTAATTTCTCTCTGCAACAGTAATGCAAATCAATGCCTTGAACTTCGTCCAACAATATCACTCTCTTATCCAAGCCGTTCTGTCCCACCTTACCACCTTTCCACCTCCATTTTACCAAACTTATCCTTACCACATGCCTCCATTTTCACTACTAGCATGTCCTCAATGCAAATTCCCTAATTCCATCAGACAAATCAATATCACTCTGCACAAAGCAAATATGCACTCTGCACTATCAATGCCATTGAACGGGTTCGTCCCTCTCTCCTACTACGCTTTTCCAAGCCTGCCTGCTGCTACCCAACCATTAATCCACCACCAAGCACCTACCATTTTACCACATACTTATCCTTTCACATGTCTTTGCTCTCCTCTGCCTCAAGGCATGTCCAAATGCAAAGAAAATTCCCTTAATTTCTCTCTGACAAACAAATATGCACTCTGCACATCAATGCCATTGAACGGGTTCGTCCCTCTCTCCTACCTACGCTTTTCCAAGCCTGCCTGCTGCTACCCAACATTAATCCACCACCAAGCACCTACCATTTTACCACATACTTATCCTTTCACATGTCTTTGCTCTCCTCTGCCTCAATGCATGTCCAAATGCAAAGAAAATTCCTTAATTTCTCTCTGACAAACAAATATGCACTCTGCCACATCAATGCCATTGAACGGGTTCGTCCCTCTCTCCTACCTACGCTTTTCCAAGCCTGCCTGCTGCTACCCAACCATTAATCCACCACCAAGCACCTACCATTTTACCAATACTTATCCTTTCACATGTCTTTGCTCTCCTCTGCCTCAAGGATGTCCAAATGCAAAGAAATTCCCTTTAATTTCTCTCTGACAAACAAATATGCACTCTGCACATCAATGCCATTGAACGGGTTCGTCCCTCTCTCCTACCTACGCTTTTCCAAGCCTGCCTGCTGCTACCCAACCATTAATCCACCACCAAGCACCTACCATTTTACCACATACTTATCCTTTCACATGTCTTTGCTCTCCTCTCCCTCAAGCATGCAAATGCAAAAAAATTCCTTAATTTCTCTTGACAACAAATATGCACTCTGCACTCAATGCATTGAACGGTTCGTCCTCTCTCCTACCTACGCTTTTCCAGCCTGCTGCTGCTACCCAACATTATCCACCACCAAGCACTACCATTTTACCAATACTTATCCTTCACATGTCTTTGCTCTCCTCTGCCCAGGCAGTCCAAATGCAAAGAAAATTCCTTAATTTCTCTCTGACAAACAAATATGCACTCTGCAATCAATCCATTACGGGTCGTCCCTCTCTCCTACCTACGCTTTTCAAGCTGCCTGCTGTACCCACATTAATCCACCACAGCACCTACATTACACTATTATCCTTCAATGTCTTTGCTCTCCTCTGCCTCAAGGCATGTCCAAATGCAAGAATTCCCTTAATTTCTCTCTGACAAACAAATATGCACTGCACATCATGCCATTGACGGGTTCGTCCCTCTCTCCTACCACGCTTTTCAAGCCTGCTGCTGCTACCCAAACCGCTTTTCAGCCTGCTGCTGCTACCACCATATCCACCACCAAGCCCTACCATTTTAAATACTTATCTTTAATCTTGCTCCCTTGCCTCAAGCTGTCAATGCAAGAAAATTCCTAATTTCTCTGCAAAAATATCACTCCAATCAATGCTTGAAGTTCGTCCCCTTCTCTACGCTTCCAGCTCCTGCTGTACCAACCATTACACCAAGCACCCTTTTACATTTCTTTCAGTCTTTGCTCTCCTTCTCAGATGTCAATGCAAGAAAATCCTTAATTCTCTTAAACAAATATATCTGCCATCATGCCATTACGGTTCGCCCTTCCTACTACGTTAAGCCTGTGCTGTACCAAACCTAGCTTTTCCAAGCCTGCCTGCTGCTACCCAACCATTAATCCACCACCAAGCACCTACCATTTTACCACATACTTATCCTTTCACATGTCTTTGCTCTCCTCTGCCTCAAGGCATGTCCAAATGCAAAGAAAATTCCCTTAATTTCTCTCTGAAAACAAATATGCACTCTCCACATCAATCCCATTGAACGGGTTCGTCCCTCTCTCCTACCTACCCTTTTCCAAGCCTGCTTGCTGCTACCCAACCATTATTCCACTACCAAGCACCTACCATTTTACCACATACTTATCCTTTCACATGTCTTTGCTCTCCTCTGCCTCAAGGCATGTCCAAATGCAAGAAATTCCCTTAATTTCTCTCTGACAAACAAATATGCACTCTGCACATCAATGCCATTGAACGGGTTCGTCCCTCTCTCTTACCTACGCTTTTCCAAGCCTGCCTGCTGCTACCCAACCATTAATCCACCACCAAGCACCTACCATTTTACCACATACTTATCCTTTCACATGTCTTTGCTCTCCTCTGTCTCAAGGCATGTCCAAATGCAAAAAAATTCCCTTAATTTCTCTCTGACAAACAAATATGCACTCTGCACATCAATGCCATTGAACGGGTTCGTCCCTCTCTCCTACCTACGCTTTTCCAAGCCTGCCTGCTGCTACCCAACCATTAATCCACCACAAGCACCTACCATTTTACCACATACTTATCCTTTCACATGTCTTTGCTCTCCTCTGCCTCAAGGCATGTCCAAATGCAAAGAAAATTCCTTAATTTCTCTCTGACAAACAAATATGCACTCTGCACAACAATGCCATTGAACGGGTTCGTCCCTCTCTCCTACCTACGCTTTTCCAAGCCTGCCTGCTGCTACCCAACCATTAATCCACCACCAAGCACCTACCATTTTACCACATACTTATCCTTTCACATGTCTTTGCTCTCCTCTGCCTCAAGGCATGTCCAAATGCAAGAAAATTCCCTTAATTTCTCTCTGACAAACAAATATGCACTCTGCACATCAATGCCATTGAACGGGTTCGTCCCTCTCTCCTACCTACGCTTTTCCAAGCCTGCCTGCTGCTACCCAACCATTAATCCACCACCAAGCACCTACCATTTTACCACATACTTATCCTTTCACATGTCTTTGCTCTCCTCGCTCAAGGCATGTCCAAATGCAAAGAAAATTCCTTAATTTCTCTCTGACAAACAAATATGACTCTGCACATCAATGCCATTGAACGGGTTCGTCCCTCTCTCCTACCTACCTTTTCCAAGCCTGCCTGCTGCTACCCAAACATTAATCCACCACCAAGCACCTACCATTTTACCACATACTTATCCTTTCACATGTCTTTGCTCTCCTCTGCCTCAAGGCATGTCCAAATGCAAAAAAAATTCCCTTAATTTCTCTTGAAAACAAATATGCACTCTGCACATCAATGCCATTGAACGGGTTCGTCCTCTCTCCTACCTACGCTTTTCCAAGCCTCCTGCTGCTACCCAACCATTAATCCACCACCAAGCACTACCATTTTACCACATACTTATCCTTTCACATGTCTTTGCTCTCCTCTGCTCAAGGCATGTCAAAGCAAAGAAAATTCCTTATTCTCTCTGACAAACAAATATGCATCTGAATCAATGCCATTGAAGTGTTCTCCCTCTCTCCTACCTACGCTTTTCCAAGCCTGCCTGCTGCTACCAACCATTAATCCACCACAAGCACCTACATTTTACCACATACTTATCCTTTCACATGTCTTTGCTCTCCTCTGCCTCAAGATGTCCAAATGCAAAGAAATTCCCTTAATTTTCTCTGACAAACAAATATGCACTCTGCAATCAATGCCATTGAACGGGTTCGTCCTCTCTCCACTAGTTTTTCCAAGCCTGCCTGCTGCTACCCAACCATTAATCACCACCAAGCACTACCATTTTACCACATACTTTCCTTTCACATGTCTTTCTCTCCTCTCCCTCAAGGCATGTCCAAATGCAAAGAAAATTCCTTAATTTCTCTGACAAACAAATATGCACTCTGCACATCAATGCCATTGAACGGGTTCGTCCCTCTCTCTACCTACGCTTTTCAAGCCTGCCTGCTGCTACCCAACCATAATCCACACCAAGCACCTACCATTTTACCACAACTTATCCTTTCACATGTCTTTGCTCTCCTTCTCAAGGCATTCCAAATGCAAAGAAAATTCCTTAATTTCTCTTGACAAACAAATATGACTCTGCACATCAATGCCATTGAACGGGTTCGTCCTCTCTCCTACTACGATTTCCAGCCTGCCTGTGCTACCCAACCATAATCCACCACCAAGCACCTACCATTTTACCAATACTTATCCTTTCACATGTCTTTGCTCTCCTTCTCAAGGCATTCCAAATGCAAAGAAAATTCCTTAATTTTCTCTGACAAACAAATATGCATCTGAATCAATGCCATTGAACGGTTCTCCCTTTTCCTACCTACCTTTCCAAGCCTGCCTGCTGCTACCAACCATTAATCCACCACAAGCACCTACCATTTTACCACATACTTATCCTTTCCATGTCTTGTCTCCTCTGCTCAAGGCACAAGGGGGGGGGTAATCCACACCAAGCACCTACCATTTTACCACATACTTATCCTTTCACATGTCTTTGCTCTCCTCTGCTTCAAGGCATGTCCAAATGCAAAGAAAATTCCCTTAATTTCTCTCTGACAAACAAATATGCACTCTGCACATCAATGCCATTGAACGGGTTCGTCCCTCTCTCCTACCTACGCTTTTCCAAGCCTGCCTGCTGCTACCCAACCATTAATCCACCACCAAGCACCTACCATTTTACCACATACTTATCCTTTCACATGTCTTTGCTCTCCTCTGCCTCAAGGCATGTCCAAATGCAAAGAAAATTCCTTAATTTCTCTCTGACAAACAAATATGCACTCTGCACATCAATGCCATTGAACGGGTTCGTCCCTCTCTCCTACCTACGCTTTTCCAAGCCTGCCCTGCTCCTCAACCATTAATCCACACCAAGCCCTACCATTTTACACACTATCCTTAATGCTCTTCTCTGCTGGTTTCCATGCAAAATTCTAATCTCAAAACTATTCTCTCACAACAATATGACGTGCCTCCTTACTATCCCTTTCTCACTCGCTTTCCAACCTTTCCCAAACCTACCATACCACAACTTCCTTTACATTTTCTTCCTTCTCGCTGCTCAATGCAAAAAAATATAATTTCCTCTGACAACAAATATGCACTCTAACACCATTGAATTGCTTCTCCCTCTTCCACTGCTTTTCCACCACCTATACCACACACTCATTACCACCACACCTACCATTTACACTTTTTCCTTCCAGCTTTCATCAGAATTCCTTAATTTTCACAAAAAATATCCTTATTTCTCCATAACAATTCCTCCTCTCCATTAACGTTTCGCCCTCTCTCTCCAACCATTATCACACCAGCCTCATTACCATTTATCCTTCACTCTGCTCTTTTCAAGCATTCCAATGCAGAAATTCTTATTCTCTCTTACAAATGCATTCAAAAATCCTTAATTTCCTTCTACTAGCTTCTCAGCCTCATGCCTTAACTTCCCCCACCTACCTTACCTCTTTCTCACTGCCTTGCTCCTACCCAAATCCACAAGCAAAACAAATTCCCTAATTTCCTACAACAATATCTTGCTCCTCTGCCTCAAGGCATGTCCATTGCACAATATTCCTAATTCTCTCTACAACAAATCCACTCAATGCATCAATCTATCCATTGAAGTTTCCCTCTCTCTACCTCGCTTCAAGGCCTGCAATGCTAACAAACCATTAATTCACCACCAAGCACCTACCATTTTACACATACTTATCCTTTCACATGTCTTTGCTTCTCTCCTCAAGGCATGTCCAAATGCAAGAAATTCCCTTAATTCTCTCTGACAACAAATATGCACTCTGCAAATCAATGCATGAACGGGTTCGTCCCTCTCTCTACTACGCTTTTCCAAGCCTGCTGCTGCTACCAACATTAATCCACCACCAAGCACCTACCATTTTACAATACTTATCCTTTCACATGTCTTTGCTCTCCTCTGCTCAAGGCATGTCCAAATGCAAAGAAAATTCCTTAATTTCTTGACAACAAATGCACTTGCAATCAAGCATGAAGGGTCTCCTCTCTCTACTACGCTTTTCAAGCTGCCTGCTGTACCCACTATCACACCACACTACATTTACACATACTATTTCACATGTCTTTCTCTGTCAAGCATTCAAATGAAGAAATCTATTCTCTCTGCAACAATTGCACTCACATCATGCCATTGAAGGTTTCCTTCCTACCTTTTCAAGTGCCGCTGTACCAAAATACCACACAAGCCCTACATTTTACATATTATCTTTCACAGTCTTTGCTCCCTCTGCTAAGGATGTCAATGCAAGAATCCTTATTTTCTCAAAATTGCACTCTGCAATCATGCCATTAACGGGTTCGTCCTCCTACTCGTTTTCAAGCTGCTGCTGCACCACTTAATCACACAAGCACTACCATTTTACCAATATACCTTCATGTTTTGCTCTCCTCTGCCAGGAGTCAAAAAAAAATTCCTATTTCTCTAAAACAATATGCATCTGCATCAATATTGAACGGTTCTCCTCTTCCTCCCCTTTCAGCGCTGCTGCAACATTATCCACAACACTACATTTTACCACATTTTCTTTCCAGTCTTGCTTCCTGCCTAAGATGTCCAATGCAAGAAAATCCCTAATTTCTCTTGACAAACAATATGCACTCGAATCAATGCATTGAACGTCGTCCTTTCCTACGCTTTCAGCTCTGTGTACCAACTTACCACAAGCACCTACCATTTACATCTATTTAATGTCTTTGCTCTCCTCTGCCTCAAGGCATGTCCAAATGCAAAGAAAGAATTCCTTAATTTCTCTTGAAACAAATTGCACTCTGCAATCAATGCCATTGAACGGTTCGTCCCTTCTCCTACCTACGCTTTTCAACTGCCTGCTGCTACCAACCTTATCCCCACCAGCACCTACCATTACCACATACTTATCTTTCACATGTCTTTGCTCTCCTCTCTCAAGGCATGTCCAATGCAAAGAATTCCTTAATTTCTCTCTACAACAAATATGCACTCTGCACATCAATGCCATTAACGGGTTCGTCCCTCTCTCCTACCTACGCTTTCCAAGCCTGCCTGCTGCTACCAACCATTAATCCACCACAAGCACTACCATTTTACCACATACTATCCTTTCACATGTCTTTGCTCTCCTCTGCTCAAGGCATGTCCAAATGCAAAGAAATTCCCTTAATTTCTCTCTGAAAAAATATGCATCTGCAATCAATCCATTGAACGGGTTCGTCCTCTCCTACTACGCTTTCAGCCTGCCTGCTGTACCCAACATTAATCCACCCAAGCACTACATTTTACACATACTTTCCTTTCAATGTCTTTGCTCTCCTTGCTAAGGATGTCCAAATGCAAAAAAATTCCCTTAATTTTCTCTGCAACAAATATGCACTTGCAATCAATGCCATTGAACGGTTCGTCCTCTCTCTACTACGCTTTCCAAGCTGCCGCTGCTACCCAACCATTAATCCACCACTACCATTACTTATCTTTCACTGCTTCTTCCCTGCTCAGCGCAAATCAGAATTAATTTCTCTCTGCAAACAAATCTCATCAACTTACGGTTGCCTCTCTACTAGTTAGCTCTGTCTACACCTTATCCCAAACGGGTTCGTCCCTCTCTCCTACCTACGCTTTTCCAAGCTCTGCTGCTACCCAACCATTAATCCACCAAGCACCTACCATTTTACCACATACTTATCCTTTCACATGTCTTTGCTCTCCTCTGCTCAAGGCATGTCCAAATGCAAGAAAATTCCCTTAATTTCTCTCTGACAAACAAAATATGCACTCTGCAAATCAATGCCATTGAACGGTTCGTCCCTCTCTCTACCTACGCTTTTCCAAGCTGCCTGCTGCTACCCAACCATTAATCCACCAAAAAAAAAAAAAAAAAAAAAAAAAAAAAAAAAAAAAAAAAAAAAAAAAAAAAAAAAAAAAAAAAAAAAAAAAAAAAAAAAAAAAAAAAAAAAAAAAAAAAAAAAAAAAAAAAAAAAAAAAAAAAAAAATTTTTTTTTTTTTTTTTTTTTTTTTTTTTTTTTTTTTTTTTTTTTTTTTTTTTTTTTTTTTTTTTTTTTTTTTTTTTTTTTTTTTTTTTTTTTTTTTTTTTTTTTTTTTTTTTTTTTTTTTTTTTTTTTTTTTTTTAATGCCATTGAACGGGTTCGTCCCTCTCTCCTACCTACGCTTTTCCAAGCCTGCCTGCTGCTACCCAACCATTAATCCACCACCAAGCACCTACCATTTTACCACATACTTATCCTTTCACATGTCTTTGCTCTCCTCTGCCTCAAGGCATGTCCAAATGCAAAGAAAATTCCCTTAATTTCTCTCTGACAAACAAATATGCACTCTGCACATCAATGCCATTGAACGGGTTCGTCCCTCTCTCCTACCTACGCTTTTCCAAGCCTGCTGCTGCTACCCAACCATTACTCCACCACCAAGCACCTTACTTTTTACCACATACTTATCCTTTCACATGTCTTTGCTCTCCTCTGCCTCAAGGCATGTCCAAATGCAAAGAAAATTCCCTTAATTTCTCTCTGACAAACAAATATGCACTCTGCACATCAATGCCATTGAACGGGTTCGTCCCTCTCTCCTACCTACGCTTTTCCAAGCCTGCCTCTGCTACCCAACCATAATCCACCACCAAGCACTACCATTTTACCACATACTTATCCTTTCACATGTCTTTGCTCTCCTCTGCCTCAAGGCATGTCCAAATGCAAAGAAAATTCCCTTAATTTCTCTCTGACAAACAAATATGCACTCTGCAATCAATGCCATTGAACGGTTCGTCCCTCTCCTACCTACGCTTTTCAAGCCTGCCTGCTGCTACCCAACCATTAAACCACCACCAAGCACCTACCATTTTACCACATACTTATCCTTTCACATGTCTTTGCTCTCCTCTGCCTCAAGGCATGTCCAAATGCAAAGAAAATTCCCTTAATTTCTCTCTGACAAACAAATATGCACTCTGCAAATCAATGCCATTGAACGGGTTCGTCCCTCTCTCTGTTACCTACGCTTTTCCAAGCCTGCCTGCTGCTACCCAACCATTAATCCACCACCAAGCACCTACCATTTTACCACATACTTATCCTTTCACATGTCTTTGCTCTCCTCTGCCTCAAGGCATGTCCAAATGCAAAGAAAATTCCCTTAATTTCTCTCTGACAAACAAATATGCACTCTGCACATCAATGCATTGAACGGGTTCGTCCCTCTCTCCTACCTACGCTTTTCCAAGCCTGCCTGCTGCTACCCAACCATTAATCCACCACCAAGCACCTACCATTTTACCATACTTATCTTTCACATGTCTTTGCTCTCCTCTCCTCAAGGCATGTCCAAATGCAAAGAAAATTCCCTTAATTTCTCTCTGACAAACAAATATGCATCTGCAATCAATGCATTGAACGGGTTCGTCCTCTCTCCTACCTACGCTTTCCAAGCTGCCTGCTGCTACCCAACCATTAATCCACCACCAAGCACCTACCATTTTACCACATACTTATCCTTTCACATGTCTTTGCTCTCCTCTGCCTCAGGCATGTCCAAATGCAAAGAAAATTCCCTTAATTTCTCTCTGACAAACAATTATGCTCTCTGCACATCAAGGCCATTGTACGGGTTCGTCCCTTCTCCTACCTACGCTTTTACAAGCCTGGCATGTGATACCCAACCATTAATCACTACAAGCCTACATTTTTCCTATACTTATCCTTTCACATGTCTTTGCTCTCCTTCTGCTCAAGGCATGTCAATGCAAAGAAAATTCCTTAATTTCTCTCTGACAAACAAATATGCACTCTGCACTTCAATGCCATTGAAC